>NC_056745.1:136940642-137070642 GCF_019279795.1 Protopterus annectens
GCTTAAAATGACTCGCAAGAGCAGTTAGCTTAGTACTAACCTATGAACTATGAACTTATGAACTTATTTCAGACATCTTTACATGAGAATGCAGTCTTAAACCTTACCACATCTCAGTCAGGTTTGTAATGTCACCTCATACTTTTTTGTTTACCCTTACTTTATTATACATGTATTCTCATATATTTATGTTATGTATCTTTTTGAATTGTTACTCATTAAATTTTTCCTTAAGCACAATGTAAAGCCAACTGTCATTGTCCTTAACAGCATGCACACCTTTTCTAGCTCAGTTAAACTTAATAGTCCTTTAAAATGTACACTGCTACAAACACCAGTTAAAATCTGTGTATCCAAATTTTTGACAGATTCTTAAGACGTGGAAAAACAACTATCTGAGCCATCATGTTACACAGCACATTCATTTGGAAGCAATTTGCAGTTAACAGATCAACAATTTCAGTGTAGCTTTTTCTAATTCTGTGAACTTTTTTTTACTACTTATTCTATAGCCCATGTCATCTCCCACCTCTACTTTGTTTAGTTATTTCTTGTTCATCATCCACCATAGCCACTCTGAAAATGTCTACTACAAGCAGCAAACAAAACAGACATACACACACTCATCTTTTCATACACAGAGTCCCAGTGAACCATGAAGCTCTGATCACTTATAAAAAAATGAAATAAAAAGCATGAAAATAAATAAATAAATAAACTGCTGCAATGGCTAAAATGAAACAGCACATGCTAATGTCTGGTCTGTACAACACACATCTGCAGCAGTAACACACACTGCTTGACATTAGATGGCAAACACATGAGCCTATCAGGTACATGTTCCTGTAGCTGTGTTTCACAGTGTACTGCTGCAACAACTGCAATGTACATATACACACACACACGCACTGTATCTGTATGTATGCATCTCTTTACAGCCATTAATCCATTACCCATGTACCAAAGCAAGCATGTAACATGTACTTCTTAATGCATACTGGCATGACATTATCAAACAGGTGATATGAGTAATGCGATAAGTTATAAATAAAGCACACTTCTCAATTACAGCATTCATCCACAAAACAATAGCCTGATATGCGTACACAATGTGCCGTGTTCCCAAATCTGTGACAAACCAAAAGCAGAAAACTGTGCACAGCACGAATGCCAGTGTGCTTTATTTCTCATATGATGTGTGTTCTGTTGTAAGATTGATGGTTTTTTGAACAGGATCATTACTACAGCAAGCATCCTAAATAATGGGTTGACAGACCCTAATAAGAATGTACCCTAATATCTACTCAAGGGAACAATTATGGCTGGTGAAAAACACAAAAAGGACAAAGGTTTTTGTTTTAACCAGTGCATGCCAGACACCTAGTATTCAAAAATACTTTATGCAGTGCATATAGGCAAAGATTAGAACAGTTTCTCTAAAGTTAATGAATTCTCATTAAGTATGCAGATAAGTTAGTATTCAGAAGATATCATACTAATTGCATGCATAAGTTTGAAGCCTGCTGAATAACAACAACCCTGAATTTCAGGAAGGGGGTAGAACAAAAGCAATTATCATGCTGTGCAGGTGAATTGATTCTGCAGACATTGTGGCTTCTCAGTGAATGAATGTGATTACGTAATCACAAAATGCAATGAAGAGTGGAGTGTGAGAAAAATTCACAGGATCCCCAATCAGTGACATTGATTGAATGCTTGATTGATTTATTGAGATTTGTTTACCTGGAAAGTCTGACTAGATAATTGTATCCATTTTCAGTGGAGGCCCGTTGAGAAAAGCTTAGTAAATAAAACAGAAAATCCATTTACACGGGTGAAAATTGACATCATATTATAATAAAATGTTAATATACATATGGTATCTATAGTAATACATGTATGCCATCATTAAAACAAGATAAATACAATATTTATTATTTTATTGGACAGAGCAGTGATGCAGTGGTTGCGTTGTCACCTCACAGCAAGAAGTTCTCCGGTTTGATTCTCGGCTGGGGTGCCTTCATTGTGGAGTCTACATGTCTTCCCTACGTCCGTGTGTGTTTCCTCCGGGTGCTGCAGTTTCCTCCCATGTTACAAAGACATGCATCTGGAGAGTTTCTCCCCTGGCCTCCACTGAAAATTGGCTTTGTTCCAAGTTAGACCCTCCCAGTAAACAAACATTAAATAAAATAAATAATATAGTAATAAACATATACCATCATTAAAACAAGCTAAATACAATATCATGTAGCACTGAAATGTATTGACATGTTATAACTGGAAGAGTTTATTACTCAGTCATAAAGCAAATGTCAGAGTGGAAAAATTCAAACAATGGATAAAGAAGGTGGGGCCGAAGGGATGGGAGAGTGAGAAAAAATATTTGTTAGAGTTAGTAAGTGGGGTTGATATGGGAGGCAGTAGAAATAATGCGTAAAAGCAAGATTAAGAGTAAGTGAAGTAAAACTATGAGAAATAAAAACAAGGAAAAGGAGAGAGAGGATATATTTAGGTATTAGAGGTGAAGGTGCTAAAATTTTAAACAGGAGAGCAGCAAGTGCAAAGCCAGGAGTCAGAGAGTCATTGTTTTAGTTGAAGCTTAAATAAATGAATGTTATGTATTGCCCTGATGGGTGCAAGGATTCTATTCCAGACTTTTGCTACACAGTGTGAGTACAGACTTTGAAAGCGTTTTTTTTTTTTTTTTTTTTTTTTGTAAGGTTTATAGATATCAATCAGATTTTTGTCAAAAGCTTGAAGATGATGATGACTTAGGAGGTAGTGGTGGATAATACTTATAGCTGGGCAGGAAATGGGATTAAATATACTTATGGGTGTTAAGAGAAGTTGTGTATAATTTAGTCGGTCAGATAATTTTAGCCAATTTAGACTTTTTAATGCAGAACAGTGATATGTTCTGTGACTTGTATGTGCTGTAAATCAAGCTACCTTGTTGCATCACTGTTCTAGTTTAGATCTGATTCCTTCTACTTCCACTTGTTTACTGTGTGACTATAAGCAGCTCATGTAACCAGATAGAGTTCCCAGGTTGTCCGTGCAAACAGACACTTTGTCTAGTGTGCTTTTTTTGTTAACAAATAGAAAAAGTCCACACACACACAGAGTCCATTGTAGGATAAATATGTACAAGCATGTTTTAATGGACATACATTGTCTCAATAACTCAGTGTATAGATATGTCTGTTACTGTTTGCATTTATATAGCAATGCGATCTAAATAAGCTAGAGACCTGCTACAACAAAATCGCCAAATTCATCACAGGGGCATCCTACAGTAGTCACCACTGTCTCTCACTTGCTGAACTGGTCTGGCTTGAACTCCCTCACTGCCTGGTATCAACTCGCACTCGCCACAAACTAGTAAACCATCCACTAAAAGTCCCATCCCTCCAGAATCTACTCCAAACCTATCACACCACCAGACCACTAAGATCCAGCAACAAAAATCACTTACAGGTCACTAAAGCCAATAACTCTGCTGGAGAAGCACTATTCTCTTGCACCATAGCCAAATTATGGAACTCCCTCCCGCCCACAGTTACCTCCGTACCATCATGCACCCACTACAAAACTTTACTAAAAACGCACCTAAAAACATGCTAGCTATGCCCTTGCAACTTCCCCTCTAATATCACCCACCCCACTAACTACCTTGATTATATCAAGCTCGGATGCTCATAAGCCTAACTACTTATTATACAGCAGGAACTTCTTATTGTAACAGTTGTTAATGTCTGTTATGTACTTTGCAGATGATAAAGATTCTAGTTGTCTACTGATGTACTATGTTCTTCATCTGTAACTATGTTTTAATTGTTAATTGCTATGTTGATCAAATTGTTAATTGCTATGTAAATCCAATGTAACTACTGTCTGTATATTTTAACTGTGGAGCTTTTCTCCCCGGGCCTCCGCTGAAAATGGACCTACGCCAAGTCGGACACTCCCGGTCAACAAATGTAAATAAATAAATAAATAGGTATGTGCAATTTACATGTATATGTATCAATATGAATACACCATTATGTTTATAAGTACATATACTGAGGTAGTCTGTGTATGCCTTGTACTGGGGTTAACAAAAGAAATGACAGCTTGTATACTTTTATTTATTTCTATTTCTGTTTGTTTAATGGGCAGTGCACTTATCAATATTGACCAATTTCAGGTTCACCCAAGGATCTATGTAATAAAATAAGGTAATGCACTGTATGGTGTAATGTAGCCTGATTGGGTAGTTTGCACATGCTCTTCACTACAGCAGCAAACATACTATATAATCATATGATGACAAAACCTTCTAATAGGAATGCACACAAAAAACACAGCACATTCAACCAAAGACCAGAAACCATCAATCATAAAAAAGTGACAGAAAAGTTTACATTCCACAAAAAAATAACAACATTTTTGTTGTAAAACTACTATGCTGCAACAGAGTTCAGTCCAGACTAATTGTCTGCAAAAATAGTCAACAGCAGATCATACTGGAGATAGTTCCAGTTTCTCTGAGGTCGTTGGATAGTCATTAATTATATAGATAACTACACTATTCAGATGCCTTGGAGATATGTAATCAAAAGGAGTGAAGCCTGATGAATAACAATGAATGTGACTCTGAGTACAGGAAGGGAGTTGCACAGCAGAAAGAATTATCGCGTAGAGCCAGAGCAGCTGAAAAGAGTTTGCAAGCAACTGGACTCCTCATTGAATGAATGTTTTTGACTGTTTACCAAAACACAATAGAAAAAGGGGTGTGACAGAA
This sequence comes from Protopterus annectens, assembly GCF_019279795.1. Classification (NCBI taxonomy): domain Eukaryota; kingdom Metazoa; phylum Chordata; order Ceratodontiformes; family Protopteridae; genus Protopterus; species Protopterus annectens. Next base: position 136,945,432 of record NC_056745.1, read on the forward strand.
AGTCAAGGAGTTGCAAGTCAGAGACAATGAGCTAGGAAAGTTACAGGTGTCTCAACAGTAGCATCATATGATAGTCTGATACACCTTACAGAGAAAACCAGTGTGGTTACACACCGCTGATGCACAGCTATAAATAAAATTACCACGAGTAGTCCTGACACTCACCTATGCAGAACTATGTGGAGGTGTACAGAGAGTCTCTTCTGACAACATAGTACACACTATGTATACATCAGTGACTGACTGTGGAATTTAAAAACAAAACCCTCTTGACCCTCTTCATGCTATCTGCTTACCATCCTAAATCTGTTTGACTTATTAGCTATAATATTATTGCACCGCATCTTGGGAAGGGGATCTGTGATGCAGTCCAAGATGCAGTTTTAAGCAACTGTGAATTATATCACAGCTCCTCCTGAATTTATTAACCATGGTAGAACACTGATCCCATTGGACCTGTTTCAGTCTCAGCCCGGGGGTAAACACAATATATACACAACATTATATACAGACTAAATGATAACATTTACTTAAATGATGGCAAAACCTCATCAGGAAGAAAGGGGTCATTGTCTCCCTCTACTTTTTCCTCATTAGGCCAGTCATTGAGTACAGTGCCCCATTTGGCATATACCTCACTAAACACCTGCAACAACTCGAGAGGCCGCAAAAGTACCTCACAAAGAGGATCCAATGCCTTAAACATTTTCCCTATATGGACAGACTAAAACAACTCCAAATATTCTCTGTCTCATATCGCCTACTTAGAGGTGATCTCTGCTTTACTTACAAAGCCATTTCTGACCCAGATCTGTTAGAAATGCTAAATCTAAAGAAATCCCAATCCATCCACACCACACACTCCAGAGAACTCAACCTCATTACCACAATCAACCAAAACATGCTGAATGGATAGGTTCATAACCCAGAGACTACCCATGCTATGGAATAGACTTCCCATACATGTCAACCAGAGCACCTCATTGTCTCTCTTCAAGAGAAATCTTGATGAGTGGATGGGAAATAGAAAATTCACCCCAGGGATCACTCCAGTGATTTTATTTGACAGAGGCACTGAGAACTAAGGTTGGGTGGCACGATGTCAGGTAATCCTATGGGCTAGGCTTGTAAAGGCTCCACACCCATTAGCCTAGTACACACCTATTAACCTCCCAGCTATAATATCATTCATAACGACTGTATAAAGAGGAAAGGTGGTGGTATTACTTCAATATTTCCTAAAAACTGCCACATGTCCTGTTACAATAAACCAATACCAAATTCAGTTTAGCAGAGCTTCTTATTACTTTTCTAAAATTAAACAATTATAAACAAATATGTATTACTGTTCTTTACACCTTTTCTAGTAACAATACAGCTGTACTGGAAGATATCATACAGTAGATCTCCATAAACAATTCCACAAGAAAAAAATAATACTAGCTGATGTGAAAGTGAATTGGTTGGACATAAGTTCATAATAGGTGAGTTAGAGTTTATTTGCTTTCATACAGCTAATTAATAGCTCCACACATTATAGCAAGACTTCAAATTCCCTAATAAATGTGATCCTAGTATCAGACCCTTGCAAATGCACCACTTTTGGTACAATGTCTGAATATCTCCCAATTTATACAACCAAACATCTCACACAGCTACTTAAACAGCGTGTTTATAAAACAACATACAACCTTTCCGAGTTTATCCAAGAAATATTCATTACTCCCCCATAATCTATTAACTGAAACTTTCTAAAAATCCTCCCCTTAGATGATGCTGTAAATGAATTCAATACAAGTTTCCTGAATAGCCTAGCACCTCCTAGAAGGAAGAGCCTAAAAACAAACAATGCAATTTGACTACCAAAAAACAATAGAATGCTAATGCAGAGTAAAGAAAAAGCAAGGAAAGAATAACAAATATATATAACACTATGATATCTTGAAAACTTCAGAATGCTTCACAATCATACTAAAAATAAATTAATGAAGACAAAAAAACTATACTGTAATAACTTTCAGAATAAAAGTAAATACAACCCTAAAAAATTTTGGGCAGCCATTAAAGAAATCTTGTATCCCAGCCATAAATTCTGCCTTAACCCACCCCCCCTCTCAATAACGCATCACTTGAAACCGCAATACAATTCAACTTTCTTATTTCATAGATAGTGTAGCATCTCTAACCCAGGATCCCCAAAATATAATTCTAACCCTGCCCAGCAGTCACATATCACCACATCCACTTTCACCTTCAAACCTGTGTCCACATCCTACATAAAACTACTCTTAAACACACTCAAACCATGCTGTACTTCAGCTGATGGCCTTCCAAGCAGTCAATAGCATTGCCTACCTGTCTCAACCCTTATAAATAAGTCAATCCAGGAATCCCATATTCCCTGTCTCTAGAAAAATTCACAAATTATCCCTCTACACAAAGGAGGAAATTCAACAGACATTGCTAACTTTAGTCCTACAGCAATCTTAAACCCCTGTCCAAGATACTTGAAAAATGTATTCATAAACAATTGCTTATCTACCTGCTGCAGGAAAAATTCCTATTCCCCAGACAACATGGCTTCCATCCTTCCCATAGTACTAACACTGTACTTTTAATTTATAAAGACATTGTCAAGAAAGCTTTGTTCATAGACAAAAGTATTTAGTTACTGGATCAGAAACTAAGTCTCCTCCTTATTTCTAGACTCATCTAAAGCCTTAGGCACAGTTTGTCACAGCAAACTTCTACTTTGAATGTCCTCACTGGGTCTTTCTCAGCCCACCCTTCTGTGGTTCAAAAGCTACCTATCCGATAGGTATCTGTCTCTCCATACCTCCCATTCACCACGGTGTACCATAAGAAGACTCTAACTTTGGTCCCCTCCTCTTTAACATTCTCACCAACACCCTCCACACATCCACACAACAGCTCTCCCTAATACAGTATTCAGATGACTCCACATTCAGTTGCACATCTGAGAACATGGCACACCTCCAAACAACTACTCTGGAAACTTTAACACCAACTGAAACATGGCTTTGTAACTCTCAACTCATGCTCAACCCTAAAAAAACTACTACATTTTCCCCAAACCCCTTTCCCATGAAAAAACACAATTTAAATTCTCTTTCTTGATAATACAACAATTGAAGTCATTTGCCATAGCAAATTATTAGGGGTGATAGTGGATGATAATCTTAAATTTGTCCTGCATATGCAAAATTGCATAAAAAAACTAGGGATGCTTTACAAAGCCAAAAACTTTAGCACTGACAGAAATAAAGCTATAAATAAATAAATTACTACATTTATATACATAGTACAGTTGTGTAACCTATCTCCTCCTCACACTTCTTTATGGAGCTTCCATCCTTACCAACATTCAGTCATCACAAAATTCAAAACTTGAACAATGATATAAAAAAGTTGCTAAATTTGCAGCAAATACCCCTTTCAGAACCCACTACTGTATAGCACTAAAAAGTCTAAATGGGTTAGAACTACCCCATTAACAATATACACAGCTTCTTACTGCTTATAATGTTATCCAGAATTCATCTGATTGTCCAGCACTAAATTACATTCTGCACAACTATGTTCCTAGTCGGTCATTATGATCCAGTGACTAAACACTTTTCTCTTTGAACAAACCTATCAAACCTGCTGGGCTTTGTCTGTACTTGTACTATGTTGCTAAAGTGGAACCTGTGTGTTGAGAGACAGCCTTACAAGACTATCTCCAAATATATAGAGCTGAGTATATTTTTTCTGTATTATTCTGTATTATAGAGCTAAGTTGTTGTTTAGATATCTGTTGTCTTAGTGTTCTGCAAATATACAGAGATCAGTATATATTTTTTGGTTTTATAACTTGCACTCTGATTCCTCACATCTCTGTTGAAACTCCTCCCCCCTCATTTTGGTTTATATTGCTTGTGTGTTGTTAACTCAAGGTTCCCTTAATTTGAACTGTTAATAGCAGCAGTCTGCATTTAAAGTGGAACCTGTGTGTTGAGAGACAGCCTTACAAGACTATCTGCAAATATATAGAGCTCAGTATATTTTTCTGTATTATTCTGTATTATAGAGCTAAATTGTTGCTTAGATATCTGTTGTCTTAGTGTTCTGCAAATATACAGAGATCAGTATATATTTTTTGGTTTTATAATTTGCACTCTGATTCCTCACATCTCTGTTGAAACTTTTCCCCACCCCACCCCCTCCCTGCTCTTGGTTGTAGTTTAAATTTGGTGGCTTTTGCAGTGCCCACCCCACTGTAGATTTGATCTAGGACACTCCCCCAGTCCCATCTCTTTACCGCATTCTACCTAATAAACCCTTTCTGCACTTCCTTTTAGTCCTTTTTAATTTAATTACATTTTTTCAAACTGTGTGTGGACTAATATTGCTACATACTCAAGTGTGCCAGCTTGCACTGCATGTGAATTGTTTTTACTACTGTTTTTGCTACTTTTCTGAAAAAAAAATTGTAAGCCTGTTGCCTACCTTTCCTGTAATTAGTGTTCCAGATACAGATTTGCTGTATCCAGGACTATTCGTAAGCTTCTGAGCCCCCAAGCCTTTCTGTGTTGGAGGGAAGCCTTCTAGCTTATCAGTGGGAGTGGTAAGCATTAGGTAACCTGTCTACCACATAAGGAGTGGTTCTGGCCCAAAATTTGTAGTTATTGGCCATTTGGGCGGTCTTCCATCTCTCTCAACTTTCTGATTTGAAGGCCTGCATTTGCACTTGTTTATGTCCTGTAACTTCTGGGCCCATCTCATTTGCTCACTCAAAAAAAAAAATATATATATATATATGTATATCTGCTTTTAATGTATTTGTGTTTCTTCCTACTTTATTTTGCTTTTGCGTCATCTTAAACGTACTCAGTTGTATTTATTACTGCTTGGTGTAACTCATTCTAAGTCTTTTTGATTAAGCACTTGGGCTTCATACCAGTTATTTTACATTAGGAAGGTTTGTGGCCTGCACTGTGGTGGCAGAACAGGTAGCTTACATCCTTCTAAGTTGGGAACTGCTGATTGAGGGCTCAGTGTCTGTTATTCTAAAAGTGTATTAATTCTGGTTTAAGCACTTGGGCTTCAGGCAAGTTATTTTACATTAAAAGGGTTCGTGGTCTGCACTCTTGTGGGAGGAGAGGCTGGACTCTGCCCTTCTGAGCTGGGAATTTCTGGTTAAAGGCTTATAGTGCCTGCATATTTGAACTGCTTCTTACTGAAATTGGTACACCTTGTTTGCTGTAGCATAGACTAGATCCAGGCCTGCTGAATCTAGCTTTGTTTGTATAACTTGAGCACTAATCCAGGCATTCTTTAAAGTATTCAATTGTTTTAATTACTGCTTGGTAGTAACTTGATTAAAGTGTAGCTATCATTCTAAGTCTTTTGGATTAAGCACTTGGGCTTCAGACCAGTTGTTTTACATTAGGAAGGTTTGTGGCCTGCACTGTGGTGGCAGGACAGGTAGCTTACATCCTTCTAAGTTGGGAACTGCTGATTGAGGGCTCAGTGTTTGTTATTTTAAAAGTGTATTAATTCTGGTTTAAGCACTTGAGCTTCAGGCCAGTTATTTTACATTAAAAGGGTTCGCGGTCTGCACTCTTGTGGGAGGAGAGGCTGGACTTTGCCCTTCTGAGCTGGGAATTTCTGGTTAAAGGCTTATAGTGCCTGTATATTTGAACTGCTTCTTACTGAAATTGGTACACCTTGTTTGCTGTAGCATAGACTAGATCCATGCCTGCTGAATCTAGCTTTGTTTGTATAACTTGAGCACTAATCCAGGCATTCTTTAAAGTATTCAATTGTTTTTATTACTGCTTGGTAGTAACTTGATTAAAGTGTAGCTATCATTCTAAGTCTTTTGGATTAAGCACTTGGGCTTCAGACCAGTTGTTTTACATTAGGAAGGTTTGTGGCCTGCACTGTGGTGGCAGGACATGTAGCTTACATCCTTCTAAGTTGTGAACTGCTGATTGAGGGCTCAGTGTCGGTTATTCTAAAAGTGTATTAGTTCTGGTTTAAGCACTTGGGCATCAGGCCATTTTTTTACATTAAGAAGGTTCGTGGTCTGCACTCTTGTGGGAGGAGAGGCTGGACTCTGCCCTTCTGAGCTGGGAATTTCTGGTTAAAGGATTATAGTGCCTGCATATTTGAAATGTTTCTTACTGAAATTGGTACACCTTGTTTGCTGTAGCATAGACTAGATCCAGGCCTGCTGAATCTAGCTTTATTTGTATGCTTGTTGTTTGTTTGTTTGTTATTTCCCTGAAACACTAATTCCACCTAAAACGCTGATTTTTAGCACTTCTGCGGATCCCTAGTGATATCTGCATTGCTTACTGTACTTATTTCCTTGTTTCACTTGAAAGAAAGTTACTGTTTGTCATTTTTGCATTTAAGTTACCTGTAACACATTGCATTTAAGTTACCTGGCACTTGCTCACTAAAGCAATTATATAAGTCAGCACTAAAATATTAAAAGCACTACACCCTCACAAACTCCCCTTGAGTACCTTGTTCCCCATTGGCCCTTTTCTTTCAATTATAAAGGAATTCCCAATACTATTCTAGCATGTACAAAGGTCAGTTGTCAAGCTCCTCTCCGGTCCAGCTGGTGAATCTGGGAATCTTGAGGCACTGTTACAACTGCCTCATGTACACAGACAACCCTCTCCTCCTCCCAACAAATTCCAACACATGTGAGAGATGCAACCATATAGCCATTCTGGAGGCTAAGCTCTCTCAACTCAGTACTGGCGAAACCAGTCAGGAAGAGAAGGAAACCACATTCACTACAATTCCAGTCTCACATAGACCTACCACGACAGCAAACCAAACACATAAACACACAAAAACATACTCGGAGGCTCTAAATAAAAATCTGCCTAAGCAGCAGGGACCTCCAAAGCAGACACCCAAGCAACCGCTACCCCAAAACAAAACACGTGCAACACATAGCTCACAAAGCCAGTGTGCCGAACAGTCACAGCCCTTAAGGCTAAACAACACACCTGATACACTTATAATATGTGACTCTATCGTCAGGCACACTGACATCCCACTAACCAGGCTGAACAAGGAGAAGGTCACGGTGAGCTGCCTGTCGGGCGCTAGGATCCGCCACATAACACAAACACTCAGGTCACTCCAAGGCAAGTGCAAATATGACTCAGTCATTGTCCATGCTGGTGTGAATGACCTGAGACGTACCTCCCTGGACTACATGAAAAGAGACATAGAGGAGCTCTCTGAGCATGTAGCCCAGGCCGGTATGACCCTGACCTTGAGTAGCATCTTACCCTCACCAAGAATGATGCCACAATATGAAGACAAGATGATCAATTTCAACAATTGGCTTAAGTATTGGTGTCATTCAAAGGGGATCCAATGCCTGTCAGCCTGGGATGACATGCTCGACAAGCCACGATGCTTCGCTAGGGACGGCTTACACCTGTCACCCCTGGGCTTTTGGATATTGGCAAAGGCTCTTGCTACCCCCATAGTGCCTTTTTTAGGCAAGGCTCAAAAGACAAACCCACCTCCATAGGTATCACAAGGGATAAGAAACTAAGAGTAATGCTACTCAACGCCAGAAGTCTAAACCTCAAGATGCACGCACTCGAAACTCTCCTTAGCATGGAGAACATCGATATCTGTGCAGTAACAGAAACCTGGTTCAAGGCTCCCGAGAGCACCGCAGCACTACCAGGTTATACCACATACCATGCTTTTTGGCCCCAAAACTTGGACCGAACCACAAAAGGAGGGGTAGTATCAATATTCACAAAGATACCCACACCTCCAGGTTGGTGGCACAGCACGAAGCATCAGAGACTATCCATGTGCAACTAACAGTGGGTAAAACTGCCTTCCAGTTTATAACCTGCTACAGACCACCCTCCCAAACCCAGGAACCCCACTCGGCCTTCCTGAGAACACTGGAAAATATGAAGGTCTCTCCAAACACCATTATATTGGGTGACTTCAACTACCCAAACATAGACTGGGAGCATTACTCTAGCTCCAACACCCTAGCCCAAAGGTTCCGAGAATTTATAAACTCAAATGCTATGGAACAACTTATTACCACTCCCACAAGAGGGGAAAACATACTGGACCTGATCATCACCAACATGGGGACTCTGTGCTCCAGACCAGAAGTGTAACCCTCACTGGTACGATCAGACCATAAACTAATCTCACTGGATATTCACATCCCGACTCCACCCCCTGCCCTGAAAACCACAGTGAAAAACTTCTCTAAAGCAAATTTCACACTCCTCAAAACCGAGGTGGAATCCTTCAAAGCCCCCGGGTCTGTGGAAAATACAGCCCAGACCACAGAATCCTTTATAAACGCATTCTATGAACACCTTCAGGAATGTATGGATCATGCAATCCCAAATAAAACCAAGACCCAGTCCTCCAAAGGCAGATGTCCTGTCTGGTGGACCCCAGCCATAAACAAACTATACAATAGAAGGAGGAAGCTACTACATGATAGTGCAAAATCCCAAAAAGGGAAGGCATCTCTGATCAGTATTAGCAAAAAACTATGGGCACTCATAAAATCGTCTAAGGCCAGCTTCGAGAGAAAAATTGCACAGGACACTAAGGATAATCACAAGGCTTTCTTTAGTTATGTTAGGAACCTGGGTGGGAATTCCCAGATATGCTCAGAATTAGTCCAAAATGACAAAAAATACACCAAACCCTCAGACATTGCCAACATCCTATCTGACAGGTTCAGCGCAAACTCCCCCCCCCCCCACCAAAAGGGCAAATATCTGTCCCAGCAGAGTGCTGCCCCCCTGATATCTCAGATGCTCAGGTAAGAGTTGCCCTCTCCAAAGCAAAAAACACAGCATCAATGGGACCAGATGGTGTCCCGGGCTGTGTCCTACATGAACTCCAAGAAGAGCTAAACCCAAACATAAAACTACGGATGTTAAGTTGTCAATCTCGCCTTCATTCTTGCTGGATGGGTTCGGAGCCGATCCTCGGCTCCGACTCGGCCACTTACTAAAGCTCGAGAGCTAATTTTACTGGCTCGAGGCAACCCTATATCCCATGATGCTAGGCAATAACTCCCCAGATCTCGTTTGCCCCTTTCGCTTGCGAGGTGCATTTTTTTACCGGCTCCTGGGAAGTCTTAGATTTAGAGTGTTCAGTCACCTTTTTTGAGAAAAAAATTTTCTACCTAGTTATTTCTTTCATAGTTAACTAACTACCCTTAACTTTATTACTTTTTATACCTTCCCTTTTTTATCCCTTATATCCCTCCCCCTCCACTTTTAGGTTAGGCCTTAAGCCTGCCCCTTTCCTGTTTTTTTCTTAGGGATCCTGTGGAGTGTTTGGGTGTGTCAGTATCCCTATTAATATTTTATTGTTAAATTATAATTTTCGGGAGAGTGTGTGTGTGTGTGTGTGTGTGTGTGTGTGTGTTTTTCTGCTATTTTTGGTAACCCTCGACACTGTTATGTCGAAGGAACCTAAAGAAGCTAAGGTCTCAGGCTTTAAGAAGTGTGACTTGTGTTGTCAGAAAATGTCTCTGACAGACGGTCACACTTCTTGTGTTTACCGCCTGGGACCCCTGCACCTGCAGGACTCTTGTTCAGTATGTCATGCATTCAGTCCAAGAGTCCTGCAGGAGCGCAGGAATAAACTGATACTTAGGGGCTTGTTAAAGCCCGAGGGCTCCCTGACTAAGTCTGCGTCATGGAGGCCCTCGAAGCCTGCAAAACCGTCGGCTCCAAGTACTAAGCCTTCGACTGCTGGCTCCTTGTCTGTGCCTAGATCGGCTCCGGCTGGAGCCGATCCCCTTGAGTCACAAGTTCCGGTCTCAGCACCACTCGGTGCCGATACCTCTGAGCCCTTGCTTGCGCTGTCGGCTCTGGCCGGAGCCGACGTGTCTTCGGCTCCGTTGGCTACACCTAAGAAGAGGTCAAGATCCCCTTCATTGGAGTCCATCCATTCGGCTCCGAGATCTCCCCTGCTCTCGGAGTGGAGCCATCGGAGCCGATCTTCTCGGTCATCCAGACTTTCAGATCACGACCTTGAGAGAGTGGTAAGTAGGCTATTAAAGTCTCAGGCATTGGCCCAGATGATCTCTAGCCCGTCTCATCAGACGGTGGCTATTTCGACTACACCTATTTTTCCTCCTTCGACTCTCCCTCAGAGTTCGGAGCTGGAGCTCCTCGGAGCCGTGACTGTTGCGGCGTTGGAGCCAATACCTCCCCCTTCGGCTTCTTCGTCTTTCACTCTGATCTCCTCTTTGATACCTTCATTGGAGGGATCCGGGCGCCTGATCTCTCTCATCGGCTCTGAGGGGGCGAGTGGCATCGGGCCATTGTCCGACCTCGTTCTCCCTCTCGGAGCGTCGGCACTGGTGAGTTCGGCCCCGACATCGGCGTCGGAGCCTTCCCTGTCGGTGCGGCCTGGGGTTCCTACCTCTTCAGAGCGGGGGCCCTCTGGCCTTTCTGATAGGGGAGCCTTCGAGGTGATGAGGAGCGTACTAGCCCCAGGGCTTAGTCAATGGTCAGCTCCATCAGCTCCTCCCACTACAGTGCCTGCTGATGTCTCTTCTCACTCTCTTGCTCCCGGACCTAGAGATCCAACGCCTCAGGTTTCCCCACTGGGAATTTCTTCCTCTTCCGAGGCTTCTCCTGACCTGTCAGCGGAGCCTCCGCGTAAGAGGACATGTAAGAGGAAGCATGTGGACTCCCCTAAGTCTGTTATATCTGACACCGACTTGGATGAGTCGGAGGGATCCCCAAAGTCCCCCTCTGAGGATGTTTCTTTCTCAGACATCCTGGAAATCCTGAAGCAGAGGGGGAACTGGTCTTCCCTTAATCCTTCCGAGGATGAGTCGGTGTACCTGGAGGCGTTCGGTTCTCGACCCTCCACCTCCTGGGTGTCTCCGCCTTTCGACCCCCTTATGGAAGTAGTGGCTCGGAAGGCGTGGTCGGCCCCGGATTCGGTGGAACCCACCCCTCGGAGGCCATCTAAATTTATTACAGCACCAGTCGACAAGCAATTCCTGACAAAAGATGTACCGGCGGATGCCATGGTGGTGGCTGCAGCCACCAAGAAGGAACTAGCTGATCCTTCAGTACCTGTCCATTCTCCTAATAAGGATTCTAGGACCATGGATAGGTATGGTAAGCGGATGTTTTCTTCAGCGACCTTTGCCATGCGGTCGCTGAATTACCTGTGTCACTTCACCCGCCTTCAGAGAGATATTCTCAAAGAGTTGGAAGAATTCTTACAGGATCCATCAGCTGCTGGGTCCCAGGATAAAATAAACTCACAGCTTGGAACCCTGAACTCGATTGTTAACTCCTCCATGCGTCTGATTTCATATGCAGCCGATGGAGCGAGTAGGGCCGCAGGCACAGGAGTGGCCTTAAGGCGTCATGCCTGGATGCGGCTCTGTAATTTCGCGGACCCTTTCAAGGCGTCCTTCACAAATTCCCCTTTTGATGGTTCGGCTTTGTTCGGACCTCAAGTGAAAGACACCTTGACCAGATGCGAGCAAGATGGCAAGACTCTTTCTGCCGTAGGAGTCCGTTTCTCCACCCCTTCAAGACCATACCCTAAGGGTCAGAAGGGTGGGAAGATGTGGTTCCGCAAATCTCAAGGAGTTACGCCTGATGCAAGAGGTCAATTTACCCCCAGAGGCAGAGGGGGTAACAACAACAGACGCCGCCCTAGGGGCAGAGGGGGTCCGCAGAATCAGGGTAGCAGGGAGCCACTCTCTGACAAACCCTTTCAGCATCCCTGAGATGTTGCCCGATTGTCCACCTTTGGAGGCAGTCGGGGGAAGATTGTCGCTATACCCAATAGCCTGGCTTTCCCTTACTCAAGACAAATGGGTACAGTCGATCATATCCGAGGGTTACAAAATTCCCTTTATCCAAACCCCATTTCAGCAAACGGGAACCCTTCCAGACGTTCTACCCGGTCTAAGGGAACTAGCAGTATCAGAAATATCAAAGCTGCTAGCAAAAAGAGCCATCCAGCCAGTCCCAGCAGACCAAGTAGGATCCGGAATCTACTCAAGGTTCTTTTTGGTACCGAAAAAGACAGGGGACTGGAGACCAATATTAGATCTCAGCAAACTAAACAAGTTTGTAAAGAGAACAAGATTCCAGATGGTCACGCTTCAGTCCATTCTGCCCTTTCTGTGCAAGGACAATTGGATGTGCTCAGTGGACCTTCAGGATGCGTACTATCACATCAAAATTCACAGGCACTCCAGAAGGTTTCTCCACTTTCGGCTGGGGGCCAGTCACTACCAATTCAAAGCCCTGCCCTTTTGTCTCACTACAGCCCCCAGAGTGTTCACCAAATGTATGGCAGCGGTTACGGCTCACCTGAGACGGCAAAGATTCCAGGTGTTTCCATATCTAGATGACTGGCTCCTCACTGCCACCACCAGGCTTCAACTTCTCCAAGCCAGAACTTACACCATTCACATTTGCAGAGGGCTAGGAATCTCTATAAATTTCAAAAAGTCTGCCTTGTCGCCTTGTCAGTCTATTACCTTCATAGGCGCCAACTTGAACACCGTACAACTTTCAGCAAAGTTAACAGACCAAAGAGTCTTAGATATTCAAAATCATGTTCAGGTTATTCTTCAGAGCGACAAAATTCAGGCCAGGTATGTCCTGAAAGTATTGGGTCTTATGGCAGCTGCCATAACAATTCCTCCCCTTGCGTGTTTTCACATGCGTCTTCTTCAGTGGATGCTGTTTACCCAATGGTCCTTTCAGCAACTCCCCATGCACCACAAGATCATGATAACTTGAACTTGCAAAAGTCATCTGTCCTGGTGGATATTGTCCCCTCAAGTCCATCAGGGCAGACCTTTTGTTCCTCCTCCCCCGGTCGCCACGGTGACATCGGATGCCTCCCTGATCGGGTGGGGGGGGGGCATTTTCAGGGCAGGATGGTCCATGGCACTTGGCAACCTTTCGAGCGCCACCTGCACATAAATGTCCTAGAGATGAGAGCAGTGCTTTTAACGTTGCAAGCCCTCCACGACTCTCTTCCCCTAGGAACTATTGCAATTCAAACGGACAATATGTCCGTAGTGTGGTACATCAACAAGCAAGGCGGAACCAAGTCCTATCCCCTGTGTCGAGAGGCACTCAGACTTTGGCAATGGGCGATCTCCTCTCAGTGGTTTCTGATAGCAACGCATATCCCCGGGAAGTCAAACTTCATAGCGGACAGGTTGAGCAGAGCCATACTCATGCCGCACGAGCGGTCTCTCAAACAATCTGTGGTGGAAGAGATTTTTCAGAAATGGGGCCTTCCTTGCTGCGATCTTTTTGCTACACCCCAAAACAGCAAATGCCCCGACTTCTTCACCCTCTTCACCCTTCCAGGCCATCCCCTCAGAGATGCTCTAGTCCAAGATTGGCCTTGGGGACTTCTCTATGCCTTTCCACCCTTTCCTCTAATCCCACAAGTAATTCAGAAAGCAACCACCTTGAGAGACAAGTTGATTCTCATTACCCCTTATTGGCCTCGGCAGATATGGTTTCTGTTCCTACATCGTTATCTCTTGGTACAGCCTTGGCATCTGGACCCAGCTCCAGATCTGTTGACCCATCAGTCGGGGCAGCTGCACCAATCCCTACATTCTCTCAACCTCACTGCTTGGTTGCTCCACTTCCTTCTTTAGCCAGGCTTCCTATGATTTCTAATCCCATCCGGGATATCATAGTAGCTTCCCTTAAATCTTCCACCAGAAGGATTTACACTAGTAAATGGAAACGTTTCTCCTTCTGGGCAAAGACAAGGAATATAGATCCCTTTACTGCCCCAATTCATTCAGTCTTAGACTTCCTAGCTGAAATTTTTAATTCAGGGTCTTCTGCCTCTACAGTAAAAGTTCAGTTGGCAGCCATATTGAGTTTTCATATAGGCTTATCGGACCACATCATGTCCCATAAGCTTTGCAAAGCTTTCCTTAAAGGTGTATTTTTACTTAAGCCTCCGATCAAAGACCCTCCACCTCAGTGGGATCTTAATTTAGTCTTAACATCCTTGATTCTTCCCCCCTTTGAACCTGCGGTCTCCTGTTCATTGAAATTTCTTTCCTGGAAGACACTCTTCCTAGTCGCCATTACTTCTGCTAGGAGAGTATCTGAGCTTCACGCCCTCTGCATTCGTCCTCCCTACTTAATCTTCCATAAAGACAGAGTTTCTCTAAGGACTAATCCATCCTTGTTACCTAAGGTGGCTTCGCAGACAAATTTAAATCAATCAATTGATCTCCCAGTTTTTTTCCCAAACTATACTAATAGAGCGGAGCAAAAGCTACATTATCTAGATGTTCACCGCCAGCTCCGATACTATTTGGATGGAGCCAAACAAATAAGGAAGTCTGATCAACTGTTTTTATCGTATGCAGAAAATAAGAAAGGCCTTCCTGTATCCAAGGTAACCCTATCTAGGTGGCTGTCTTCTGTGATTACATCTATCTATCAACTCAGAGGCAGAGAATTAACTTCTAAGCCAAAAGCCTGTTCAACTAGAGTACTAGCTACATCTACAGCCTTTCAAGCTAGACTACCAATAGACACTATCTGTGCGGCAGCCACATGGGCCTCTCCTCATACCTTTGTTTCGCATTATAAATTGGACATGGCCTCCAGGGACAGAGCAAAATTTGGTTCCACCGTTCTCAAGAGTCTGTTCCAATGAGCCACCCGGGGTGAGGGTGCTAGGGACGCGGTCCCATCCAGTAAGAATGAAGGTGAGATTGACAACTTAACATTGAGAAGTTATGTACCTACCGTAACATTCCATGTTAGTTGTCTTCTCTCGCCTTCTTTCTTGCATCCCACCCACCATCCCCCTAGCCTGGACAGACCGAGAAGAACTTCCCTTCTTTGAAGGGTCCTTATATTCCCTTGTTTCACCATCTAGGTGTCCTAGGATATATATATATATATATATATATATATATATATATATATATATATATATATATATAGTGTAAATAATTATCTTGGAGGTTTTTATCCCTCTTCCTCCTCCTTCCATTTGGAGGATTTTTGTTTTATTGGCCTATGCTAGGTTTTTCAGCTTCCAAACGAGATCTGGGGAGTTATTGCCTAGCATCATGGGATATAGGGTTGCCTCGAGCCATTAAAGTTAGCTCTCGAGCTTTAGTAAGTGGCCGAGTCAGAGCCGAGGATCAGCTCCGAACCCATCCAGCAAGAAAGAAGGCGAGAGAAGACAGCTAACATGGAACGTTATGGTAGGTACATAACTTCTCATTCAATCTCAGCCTTACTACAGGATATGTACCCAAAGAGTGGCGTACAGCAACAGTGGTCCCTCTCCACAAAGGTGGTGCCTCAACGGATCCTGGAAACTATCGCCTCATAAGCCTGACTAGCTTGGGCTGCAAAGCTATGGAAAGGATCATCATGGACCTCATAAATAAAGATATTGGGTACCTACAGACACTGGATCCTACCCAGTTCAGCTTTGTTAAGGGCAGATCCTGCCTCTTAAACCTGGTTGATTTCTTTGAAACAGTCACCAAGGCCATTGACAAGGGGAAAGTGGTTCACACAGCCTACCTGGACCTCGCAAAAGCCTTCGATACAATGTCCCACTCGGGCATTATAGATAAGCTCACCAGCTTAAATATAAACCCCTATGTCACTAGATGGGTTGCAAACTGGCTCAAGGACAGAACCCACATGGTTGGAATTTCTGAACTCCAAACCAGTTACAAGTGGCGTCCCACAAGGCTCAGTCCTGGGACCTCTCTTGTTCGGTATATATTTCTCGGAGGTACAGGCCAACACGGAAGAACTGTGGCTGACCAAGTTCGCAGATGACTGCAAACTGGGCGCCATAATCGACTCTTCAGCCGACACAAGCATCCTCCAAAAGGGCCTCATAGAAACAGACAACTGGTGCCAGAGCCATGGCCTCAAGCTAAACGCCAAAAAGTGTATAGTCATCCCCTTTGGCAAAAACAAAGTGGCCACAAATTACCACATAGGTGGTAATCCATTAAGTACAGAAGAAGTAATTAGGGACCTGGGGACCCAAGTTGATAGCAATCTCTCATTTGACAACCACGTGGCCAAAGTGGTTAGAAAAACATTTTATATAACCCACCTAATCATGAAGGGATTCACATCTAGATCAGGGGAGGTCATTGTGCCTCTTTACTCATCCCTCATCAGGCCCATAATTGAGTACAATGCCCCATTTGGGATGTATCTTACCAGACACCTGCAGCAACTGGAAAGACCCCAAAAGTACCTCACCAAGAGGATCAAAGGGCTCAAACAGATGCCATATGCTGCCCGGTTAAAGAAACTCCAGCTCTACTCAGTGGCATACCGCCTGCTCAGAGGCGATCTGTGCCTGACGTATAAAGCCATGTCTAACCCGGAATTAATGGACATGCTGCACCTCAGAAAATCCAAATCCCATCGAGCCACGCGCTCGAGGGACTTGAACCTCAGCACTGAAATAAATAGGACATGCTGGAGGGACAGATTCATAACCCAGAGGCTCCCTTCACTCTGGAATAAAATCCCAGTCCAGGTTAGGCAGAGTCCCTCATTGACTCTCTTCAAGAGGAATCTTGATGAGTGGATGGGAGATCGTAGGTTTACCCCGGGTATCACTACTGTGTCACTGTTAGACAGAGGCACAGTATACTAACCTCGAAAAAGGGCATAGCAAAATTAATTTAAAATGGGTGGCGAAAGCCAAACACACTCTGGCTAGGCTTGTAAATGCCCTAGGGCAGATAGCCTAGTATGAACCTATGGACCTTTGAATAAAGCCTGGAACTCCTTATCTATATCCATCAGGTTAATACCCTCCCTCCCATCCTTCAAAACCATTCTGAAAGACTTCCAAGCCAAAAGCTGACTATGTTCTTGATTAACATCAGGATAAACTATATCCCTAAATGTGAACAAATACCTATTCATTCCTTACATTTCCTTACTCTTCCTTCTTCACTCACTTCTGTCCTTTCATCACATTTCTCTCATTTGGCTTACTGTCTAAAAATACCACAAGCCTGCTTTTCTCTCACTTCATATTGCAAATCCTGTTTCTGTTATACTAACTTACCTTTAATTTCTCTATAAACTGGCTAAAATGTCTCTAACTATTAAATTATTGTCATATAAATTGTATATATTTTAACCAGTGTTCCTATTATGTCTAATTTGGTATAATTATTCAAACTGTGACTGTTTTTTGTATTATTTTTAAAGACTGTAAAATTATTGTTCTTAAAATGTTTTGCAATACATTGGAGCTTTTCTCCCCAACCCTCAGCTAAACACAGTTGAACTTTCCCAGTAATCAAATAATAGCATGCAAAAAAAAAAAAAAAAAAAATATATATATATATATATATATATATATATATATATTTATCTATATATATAGATCTACTACTTATATTCGAATGCTAACTTTACCAAACGTTAATCAACCGAACACAAACCAACGAAAGTATATAACATCGAAAACACATTACATTGACTTTCAAATCACCAAAATTTACACATAATAAACCACCAAAATTTACACATAATATTTTAATGTGCATCCCATCTTTAATTGTCACTGCATCCCGTATTTAATTGTCAGTTCACATTTAAACTTCAAAGAACGCCAGTTACGAAGTACTAACGTACTGAGTCAATATGGCGGATATGTGTAGGTTAGCGCCTGGAGTACTGGGTCAGGTGTATAGAACTGAAACATCTCAGCGAGGATCAGTTGGAAAAGAAAACTAAGACTCGTAAATATTGGAACTGCAAATACAAAGGTAAATGCAAAGGTAGAGATATTACCATTCTGGTATCTACTGGTGAGGAGCTTGTTAAATGTATTGAGCATTGCCATGCAGGTGAACCACAAGAGGTGGAGAAGTATCGTATTCGAAATGAATTAAGGAAGAGGGCAGCCTTATCTAGAGATACAGCATGTGTAATAGTGGATGACGCTGTAGCGTCCACATCCTTAGACTATGCACCGTACTTGCCAAATAGGCATAGTATGTTACAGAGCATTAGGCGTGTTCATTGCAAAGGTAGACCTGCTTCACAATTGCAAAACATAGAATGTTAAGTTGTCAATCTCGCCTTCATTCTTGCTTGATGGGTTCGGAGCCGATCCCTCGGCTCCGACTCGGCAGTTGCTAAGCTCGAGAGTCACTTTTACCAGCTCGAGGCAGCCCCATATCCCATGATGCAAGGCAGTAAGTACCCAGATCTCGTTTGCCGCTTCGCTTATGAGGTCCTCCTTTTACCAGCTCCTGGTAAGTGATTTGCTAATTCGCTAATTTAGCCCCTTTTAACTTAAAAACCCTTTATTGTTAGTTTTTATTTAGTTTTAAACATTTTCTGACAGAAATTTGTCTGTCTCTTCTTATTTTTTTAGTCAGACTTTCTCCCATCCCCCCCCCTGTTAGGGTGTGTGTGTGTTTTTTAGTTATACCTTTTGGTATATTTAATTTAATTCTTTGACTGGTGTGTGTGTCTGTGTTTGCACCATGTCAAAAAAAGGGTCTCAGGCTTTAAGAAGTGTGACTCGTGCTGTCAGAAAATGTCTCTGACAGACGGTCACACTTCTTGCCTGTACTGCCTGGGGCCTCTTCACCTGCAGGACTCCTGTGCTATTTGTCATTCTTTCAGCCAGAGAGTCCTGCAGGAAAGAAGAAATAAGTTAATACTGAGGGGCCTTCTTAAGCCGGAGGGCTCTCCGGCTAAGTCGGCTCCATCCAAGACTACCAAGTCTTCCAAGGCCCAGGCTTCTGTGTCAAAGCCTGCGGCCTCGGCCCGACTCGTTCTGACGCGAGATCGGGCCCGGCTGGAGCCGATTCTGGCTTAACAGCCTTCGGCACCGATGGCTATCGGTGCCGATTCTGCATCGACCACTTCGTGTCGGCTCCGATCGGTTCCGACCACCATGTGGCTCAGGCATCGGTGTCAGCTCCGATCGGCTCCGACACTTTTACTTTTGTGGCTGTATCGGCTCCGGCTGGAGCCGATGCATCGAGGTTACCTGTCGGCTCCGATAAGTTGTCGGCTCCGACAGGTTCAATAGTTTCATCGGTTCTGATGGCTCCTTCGAGGAAGAGGTCTAGGTCTCCTTCCTTGGAGCTGATACTTTCGGCCCCGGCTTCACCTCTCCTCTCGGAACGGAGCCATCGGAGCCGATCTTCAAGGTCATCCAGGCTTTCTGACCATGACTTAGAGAGAGTGGTCAGTAGATTACTTAAGTCACAGGCACTGGCCCAAATGTTACATAGTCCGTCTCAACAGACGACTATTGGTCCACACCCCGTTGCAGTTCCTCCTTCAACTCTACCCCAGAGCTTGGAGTTGGAGTCTTCGAATGGTTACTGCTACGGCTGAGGGACGGATACCCCCTTCTGTTCCTTCAGCCTCTACTCTTATCTCCTCTTCGAGACCTTCCTTAGAGGGATTCGGTGGCAGGGTTTCCATGGTCTCCTCCGAGGGGTGAGTGGCATCGGACCCTTGTCCGAACCCGCTCTTCCCCTTGGAGCCTCGGCCTTGGTGAGCTCGGCTCCGACATCTGCCTCGGAGACTTCCCTTTCGGTGGTCCCTGGAGTTCCTAGCTCTTCGAAGCGGGTTCTCTCGGACCTGCCTGGGAGGGGAGCATTCGAGGTGATGAAGAGTGTGCTGGCCACTGGTATCAGCCAGCAGTCTGTTCCCTTAGCTCCTCCCTCCATAGTGCCTGTTGACATCTCTGCCACTTCTCTTGCTACAGGACCCAGAGATCCTCCGCCTCAGGTTTCCCCATTGGGAATTTCCCCTCTTCCGAGGATTCTCCTGATGTTTCGGGAGATCCTCCTAGGAAGAGGACTTGTAAGAAGAAACATGTAGACTCCCGAGTCTATCACTTCAGATACTGACTTTGATGAGTCAGAGGGATCCCCAAGATCCCCTCTGAGGATGTCTCCTTCTCAGACATCCTAGAACTCCTTAGACAGAGGGAAACTGGCCCACCAATAATCCCTCTGAGGATGAGTCAGTATACCTAGAGGCGTTTGGATCTCGGCCCTCCACCTCCTGGGTGTCTCCGCCTTCGACCCCTTATGCAGGTTATTGCCCGAAGGCGTGGGCTGCTCCTGACTCTGTAGAGCCAGTCCCTAGGAGGCCTTCAAAATTTATCACTGCCCTGTGACAAGCAATTCCTCACTAAGGGTGTCCCGCTGATGCCATGGTGGTGGCTGCTGCCACCAAGAAGGAACTTGCAGATCCTTCCGTGCCGTCCATCCTCCTAATAAGGACTCTAGGACCATGGATAGGTACGGTAAGCGGATGTTTTCCTCAGCGACCTTTGCTATGCTCGCTGAATTACCTATGTCACTTCACCAGACTCCAAAGGGATATCCTTAAGGAGCTAGGTGATGTTGTTCAGGATCCTACAGCTGCAGGAGCTCAGGAAAAATTGCTTCGCAGCTAGGAACCCTTAATTCCATTGCAAACTCCTCCATGCGGCTAATATCATATGCTGCTGATGGAGCGAGTAGGGCGCCAGGTACAGGTGTGGCTCTTAGACGCCAAGCCTGGATGAGGCTATGTGACTTTGCAGATCCCTTTAAGGCGTCCTTCACAAATTCTCCCTTTGATGGGTCAGCTTTGTTTGGCCCTCAAGTGAAGGAAACTTTGACCAGGTGTGAGCAGGACGGCAAGACTCTTTCTGCCGTAGGAGTCCGTTTTTCCACCCCTTCTAGACCTTACCCCAAAGGACAGAAAGGTGGCAAAATGTGGTTCCGCAAATCCCAAGGAGTCACGCCGAATTCACGTGGTCAGTTTACCCCTAGAGGCAGAGGGGGTAACAACAACAGACGCCGCTCTAGAGGCAGAGGGGGTCCAAAAAACCAGGGAAACAGAGAGCCTCTCTCTGACAAGCCCTTTCAGCATCCCTGAGATGTTGCCCGGCTGTCCCTCCTTGGAGGCAGTCGGGGGAAGATTATCACTGTACCCAGAAGCCTGGCATTCCCTCACTCAAGACAGATGGGTACAGTCGATCATATCCAAGGGTTACATAATTCCTTTCGAGGAAAGTCCTTTCCCCTCAAATTCCCTTCCAGATGTACCACCCGGTCTAAGGGAAATTGCAGAGTTAGAAGTCTCAAAACTACTGCAAAAAAGAGCCATTCAGCCAGTTACAACAGACCATTCAGAGCCCGGAATCTACTCAAGGTTCTTTTTGGTCCCCAAAAAGACGGGAGACTGGAGACCAATATTGGATCTCAGCAGACTCAACAAGTCTGTGAGGAAGACAAGATTCCGAATGGTCACTCTTCAGTCAATTCTGCCCTTCTTACAGAAGGACAACTGGATGTGCTCAATAGATCTTCAGGATGCGTACTATCACATCAAAATTCACAGATGCTCCAGGAGATTTCTCCGCTTCCGGCTGGGGTCCAGTCATTTCCAGTTCAGAGCCCTGCCCTTTGGTCTCACTACAGCCCCCAGAGTGTTCACCAAATGCATGGCAGTGGTCACGGCTCACCTGAGACGTCAAGGATTCCAGGTTTTCCGTACCTCGATGACTGGCTCCTGTCAGCCACCACCAGGCATCAGCTTATTCAAGCCAGGGATTACACAATAAATCTTTGTTCTCATTTGGGCATCTCGATCAACTTCGAAAAGTCATCCTTATCGCCCTGCCAGTCTATTACTTTCATAGGCAAACTTAAACACTGTTCGGATGTCAGCTACCCTTACAGATCAAAGAGTTTCAGACATTCAGAGTCATGTCAGGATCATTCTAGCCAACAAGAAAGTACAGGCCAGAATGGTTCTAAAGGTATTAGGCCTCATGGCTGCGGCCATTACTCTTCTTCCCTGGCTCGCTTCTACATGCGCCTTCTTCAGTGGATGCTGTTCACACAGTGGTCGTACCAACAACTTCCAATGCGTCACCAGATTCTGGTGACACAGACTTGCAAAGATCATCTTGCTTGGTGGATCACATCTCCTCAGGTTCACCAAGGCAGACACTTTGTACCCCATCCCCGATAGCCACTGTCACCACGGATGCCTCCCTGATCGGGTGGGGGTCATTATCAGGGCAGGATGGCTCATGGGAGGTGGCAGCCGCTCGAGTACCATCTGCACATAAATGTCCTGGAGATGAGAGCAGTGCTTTTAACGTTGCAAGCCCTCAACGACTTTCTTCCCGTAGGGACAATTGCAGTCCACACAGACAACATGTCTGTAGTTTGGTATATCAACAAACAGGGCGGAACCAAGTCCTACCCCTTGCGTCGAGAAGCTCAGACTATGGCAATGGGCGATCTCCTCTCATCGGTTTCTGGTAGCAACGCATATCCCTGGGAAAACCAACATTGTAGCGGACAGATTGAGCAGAGCTATTCTCATGCCTCATGAGTGGTCTCTCAAGCAATCTATAGCGGAAGAGATATTTCTGGAATGGGGTCGCCCATGTTGCGATCTTTTGCTACTCCCCAAAACAGCAAATGCCCAGACTTCTTCTGTCTCTTCCCTCTACCAGGCCATCCCCCCAGAGACGCTCTGACCCAGGATTGGCCCCAGGGACTTCTTTATGCCTTCCCTCCATTTCCTCTGATCCCTCAAGTTATCCAGAAAGCTACCGTTTTGAGAGCCAAATTGATTCTCATTGCCCCTTACTGGCCTCGACAAGTTTGGTTCCCGTTCCTCCATCGTCACCTTTTGGTGCAGCCGTGGCATCTGGACCCAGTGCCAGATCTTCTGATTCACCAATCCGGTCAGCTGCACCGGTCTATATCTTCTCTCAACCTCACAGCATGGTTGCTCCACTTCCTTCCTTAGCCAGGCTTCCTTTGATCTCTAACCCAGTTAAAGACATCATAGTAGCTTCTTTAAAATCCTCTACCAGGAGGATTTATACAAGCAAATGGAAACGTTTCTCTTATTGGGCTAAGGCCAAGAATATTGATCCTTTCACTGCCCCTGTTCAGGCAGTCCTGGACTTCTTAGCAGAGATTTTTCATGCAGGCTCCTCTTCTTCCACAGTCAGAGTTCAATTGGCTGCTATCTCCAACTTTCATGTCGGGGTCGCAGATCACAATATTATGTCCCATAGGCTCTGCAGGGCCTTCTTGAAAGGAATTTTCCTACTAAAGCCTCCAATCAGGAATCCTCCTCCTCAGTGGGATCTAAATTTAGTGCTGACATCTTTGATTCTTACCCCCTTCGAGCCAGCTGTTTCTTGTTCCCTGAAATTTCTTTCTTGGAAAACTTTATTCCTAGTGGCTATTACATCGGCCAGGAGGGTGTCTGAACTTCATGCTCTATCGGTTCGACCCCCCTATTTGGTTTTTCACAAAGACAGAGTATCTTTGAGAACTAATCCGACCTTTTTGCCTAAGGTCGCATCAAAGACCAATTTGAATCAATCCATTGATCTCCCTGTATTTTTCCCAAACTATTCAGACAGAGCCGAACAAAACTACATTATCTTGATGTCCACCGTCAACTCAGATATTATTTGGACAGAACAAAAAAATTTAGGAAATCTGATCAACTTTTTGTTTCCTATGCGGATAATAAGAAAGACCTTCCTGTTTCTAAAGTGACCTTGTCCAGACGGCTTTCTTCGGTCATCTCTGAAATTTATCTGCTCAGGGGAAAACAGCTGTGCTCAAAACCTAAAGCACATTCAACTAGGAGCTTAGCTACTTCTACAGCCTTTCAAGCTAGACTTCCTTTAGACACTATTTGTGCAGCGGCCACTTGGGCCACTCCTCACACTTTTGTTTCCCATTACAAATTGGACTTGGCCTCCAGGGACAGAGCCAGTTTTGGCTCTAAAGTCCTCAAGAGTCTGTTCCATTGAGCCACCCAGGATAGAGGTGCTAGGGACGCGGTCCCATCAAGCAAGAATGAAGGCGAGATTGACAACTTAACATTAAGAAGTTATGTACCTACCATAACGTTCCATGTTAGTTGTCTTCTCTGCTTCTTTCTTGCGACCCTCCCTCCTTCCCCCAGGCCTGGACAGACCTTATTATAAGAAATTATTATGCTGAAGACCATTCAGACCTGGTCCTTCTTCCATCCTGTAAGTTTTCTTTCTTCCTTTTGGAAGTGTTTTATGCTTGGTGCTATTGCCCTTTGTCATCAAACGAGATCTGGGTACTTACCACCTTGCATCATGGGATATGGGGCTGCCTCGAGCTGGTAAAAGTGACTCTCGAGCTTAGCAAGTGCCGAGTCGGAGCCGAGGATCGGCTCCAAACCCATCAAGCAAGAAAGAAGGCGAGAGAAGACAACTAACATGGAACGTTATGGTAGGTACATAACTTCTTATTTAAGTAACGTAGATGTCACACAGTTTCCACTTAAGAATGGTACATTCCTAAAACGGAGCTGTGAAGAAGGGGCCAACAACATTAAAGTATTAGTTTTAACAACAGATAAAAATTTGCATGATTTAAGTACTAATATAATCTAGTTAATGGACAGAACATACTTTAAGAGAAGATCAGAATGCCTGCAGTTATATACAGTGCATAGTATTGTACAATATGGAGCATATAGCAGGTCTACCGTTGTTGTATTGCTTCATGAATAAAAAGTCATACCATGCGTATAACTTAATGTGGAGATGTATTTTTGATCTTCTTAATGAACAAAACTTAAATGTGCAGATTTCTTACATTCTATGTGATTATGAACCTGCTCCCATTCAAAGTGTAAATCGTAATGTCAATGCAGTCTGCAAAAGGTGTTTCTTCCATTTTGGAAGAAATATTTGGAGAAAGATTCAGGGTTTAGGGCTTACTTTAGATAACCTACTGGGCTCTGAATATTGTATTTCTGTCTGTTTTTGTCACTGCATTTCTGATGTTTCACTGAATATGTGATGCCTTTAGCTCTTCCTTATCTGCCTACTACCTTCTAAGTGATTTAGTGTTGTCACTAATATACTGTAACTAACACATCTCATCTCTTCCTCCCATCTCCAGTTCTGCCCCATAGTCTCCCTTGGGATCTCGCCTGGGTGGACATATACATACTACCAAGGTCACCTACTCCATCATCAGTTGTACTTAAGAGACACACTGCTCTGCTGCATCAATCCCAACCTTGGAAACTGGAAAAGTGTCTCCCAGAGGACACTGTGAATGTATGTACATCTGCTGCCACTTGTTCTACCATTGTAACTCCTGCTATATGATACCATTGTATGCTATCCCCCAGTCAGGTCAGCCAGCAGCCTAAACACTTTTCATTTTCTTCCTCTCATCTTTAACTGAGTCTTTCCCTGCTCCTCTTTACTTCATCCTACCTAGTCCAAGACCTTCCTAGTTGACCCAGTGCAACTCTCCACTAGGCCACTAGAGGGCGTCCCCTCCCTACTATACACTACTGTTCCTCACTCATTCTCTACTCAATCTCACTTTTGTCCCCTCTACCTATTAGGTACAGGAACCCTGCTTACCCTGCTACTACTTACTCTCCTGTATCCTATGCTCCACTGATTGACTCTCGGTCCTCTCCTGGTTTGGTTCTTCCCGCTCCGTTCGCCCTGCGGGCTCACTCCGCTCCCCTACCCTGCCCCCAAATTCCACCCACCCCCAGTGCATCTAGCTATATCCCTCTTGTTTCCACACCCAATTTCTCACTACACCAATCAACCATCAACACCTTAGACACACCCCCATCAGCCTATTATCTAATTTGCAACCACTCCCACAGGTACTACATTTCATTACATCCCACTTCTAATACACTCACTCACCTACCTATCTTAACTACATCCAGCTCTACTCCCACAACTCTTTTTACTCTACCTTAGCTAAACATTCTTATCCCCTGCACAATAAACTTATCATACATATTAGACAATTACAACACTCAATACTAAGCAACGTTCTCAACATGCCTCTAAACCCTTATTCCATCCTATGTCTTCTATCACTTTCTCTTAAACTATCATATCTTTATCACCTCACCCAACCTGAAACTTCTTACCATCTACAACTTTACCACACAACCTACCATCTGAATTCCCCACTCTCACAATCACACTTTCCCATCTCTCCCCATCTTCACCCAATAACACAGCTCCTCACCTTCTCTTTCAAACTCTTCACCCCTCAGAAATACTCTATCCCCATAGCAAATAAACACCCCTTAATAATCTCAGCAGACCCAAACCATTTTTATACTCTAATCAACTATCTTTCAAACCCCATCTTCCATCTCTTTACCTGCCTTTTATCTGGTGATATCCATCCCAACCCAGGCCCCTCCTCCTCTTCCTCCTCCTCACACAAGCCTATATTCTTTACTTCTCTAAACTCACAAAGTATAGTGAATAAAGTCCCTACTCTCCATGCATGGCTTACACATAACAAACCTGATATACTATCTATTTCAGAAACCTGGTTAAAGCCCTCCATAAAAGACTCTGAAATAACTCCACCCAACTACTCAATCATTAGAAAAGACAGGACCCAAAAGAAAGGCGGTGGAGTTGCCCTCCTTTACTCCTCTTCCTTGCTAGTTACCCCATATAACAAACCTACTCCCACATTTAACAATGCTGAATTACTCCTCTCTCTCCTTCAAGTTAATAAGCACAAACACATTTGCCTAGTATCCCTCTACATCCCCCCAGGGGACAATATTTCAACACTTGAAAATATCCTCTCTTGGCTCTCTGACAATATTAGCAATGAAACCATAATTCTAGGAGATGTCAATATTAACTGGGCCTCCATCCAGTCTCCAACCAACCCTCTTAACATCAATCTATATAACTTCTCCCAGCTAATCAACACCATAACTCACCCTTCTAAAGACCCCTCCAGTGGCACCATCCTTGACTGGGTTCTAGTGTCACACCCCCACTATTTTTCAAGCAGCGGTACCCTTCTCGACCCTCTTGGTGATCATCTGCCCACTTTCACCCACCGACTCCCCTGCATCTCTAATCGCACCCACAACTACATCACTACCCGCAATGACAAAAGCTTTAACCCTTCAATCTTCATAGATTCCCTGAAAGCAATTAACTGGAACAATTTGAAGACACTGCCCCTAGAAGAAGCAGTTGGCCACTTTAACTCCACATTTCTAGGAATACTTGATTCCCATGCCCCTCTACGAACAAAAAGAATAAAAACTAACTCAGCCCCCTGGCTAACCAAAACTACTCTCTCTACCATGCGGCTTAGAGACAAAGCCTGGGGACTCTATCTGAGAAATAAGACACCAGACAAACATATTGCATATAAAACCCTACGAAATAAAGTAAAAAAGCTAATAACCTCTGATAGACAAACATACTTCTTCACACTCCAGAACAATAATAAAACCAACCCCCAAAGATTCTGGAAGGGAATTTCCATCCTCCTCAACCCCAGCAAACCACACACCCCAACCCCAGACCCAAACATCCAAGACTTGGACTTAGCTATTCAGTTCAACTCCTTTTTCATCGACTCTATTAGCAAACTCACCTCCTCCTTCTCATGCTCCCCCTCGCCAACTAACACACCCCCTCCTTCTACCATAATTAACCGTAACCCCATTTCTACTTCACACAGCCCATCTTCCACCTCTTCCACTACTCTTATTTCCCCGCCAACTGAACCCTCCTCAAATTCTCTCTCTCTACTTCCCTCTCTATTCACTTTAAAACCTGTATCTACTACCACTATTAAGAAACTCCTCAAGAAACTAAAGCCGTGTACTAATGCCCCTGATAACATTCCCTCTTATTTCCTACACATAGCTGCGGATGCCATTGCCTATTCCATTAGCATTCTAATAAACCGTTCCATCCATGAATGTACTGTGCCTCAACTGTGGAAGCAAGCATTCATTATCCCCCTGCATAAAGGAGGCAACAATTGCAACGTCAATAATTTTCGTCCTATTGCTATTCTATCCCCCATTTCTAAACTTCTGGAAAAATGTATTCACCTCCAACTCTTGCCACATCTCTTAGATAACAACCTGCTAACCCCTACTCAACATGGATTCAGGCCAAACCACAGTACTATGACTGCCCTCTTATCCTTTCTTGAGACTGTCAATATTGCACGTGATTCTGGCCATATTGTCTCTACCCTACTTCTTGACCTATCCAAGGCCTTTGACACCATCTCACACAATCTGCTTTTAACTAAACTGTCAAAACTTAACCTCTCTCCCTCTTCCATAAATTGGTTTTCTAGCTATCTGTCAAATAGACACCAAGCAGTTATATGGAAGAAGGCCACTTCCCCATTCCTTAGTACCCCCACTGGAGTTCCCCAAGGATCTATTCTTGGCCCCCTCCTCTTCAATATATTTGTCAATGACTTTCATAAATCTATCCCATTTGCAAACATCATCCAATATGCAGATGATTCCACCATTATCTGCTCTGCCACCTCCCCCTCACTGCTCCAAAAACTTACTCAGCAAGCCTTTTCAATAACTGAACATTGGATGAAAATAAACCACTTAGCACTCAATGCCTCCAAAACAAAACTTATGGTATTCACCCCTTCCAAATCTACCT
Source organism: Protopterus annectens (assembly GCF_019279795.1). NCBI lineage: Eukaryota > Metazoa > Chordata > Ceratodontiformes > Protopteridae > Protopterus > Protopterus annectens. Next base: position 136,974,028 of record NC_056745.1, read on the forward strand.
CCTTTAACACCAACTCCTTCTCAATTACCAGCCTAAATAACTCACCCCTAGAACTAGTGTCTGAAACTAAGCTACTAGGTGTACTAATTGACAATCGGCTTAGTTACACTTCCCATCTACTACTAAATATTAAAAAAAAACATCAGAAACTAGGTATGCTCTACCGTCAGAACCAATACCTTACAAGCTCCTCCAAAATTACACTCGCTTCCTCTTTTCTCATCCCCTCCCTTCTCTATGGGGCTCCATTACTGACTAATCTTCAGGCCTCCCTAAAAAAAAACAACTTTCTTCTTGCTATAACAAAATAGCCAAATTCGCCAACAGCCACAGGTCCTCTACCCACCATTGTTCTTCTCTTCAAAAATTAAATTGGCTTGAATTACCAAATCATCTTACATATATTCAGCTGACTTTCGCTCATAAGCTCATTCTCAGCCCCTCTCTTTGATCCTCCCTGTCTTCTGCCTTCAAAATGCACCTACCAAACAGAGTCCTAAGATCTAACAATCAAAACCTACTAGTAGTACACAAACCATGTCATCCCCCAGGCAAACACTTACTATCTTTTAACCTTGCCCGTCTCTGGAACTCACTTCCTCCATCCATTCGTACTATCACTAACAAATTCATGTTCAAAAAATCACTTCATATATATCTACGATCCCAATGGGATTGTTCTTGCTCCCTCCCCTCATAGATCTATAATATTCCATCCCCTCACACTTATGACACATAACTCATCCTATTAAAGCTTATGTTCCCTCACAATAGTTACTCAATAATGAAATATTGTGTTTCTTCCTCAACAACTTCTCTGAAGGCATATCTCAATACTGTTGTTATTTTTGAATGTTTCTCAAATTTAAGCCTAAATGTATTAATGTTTTATCTCTACTCTGTATAATTATCTTGTAGTTACTGCACATACCTAATTTTGTCTATATCGGAGATTTTCTCCACATTTTTTGAATGTTTCTCAAATTTAAGCCTAAATGTATTAAGGTTTTATCTCTACTCTGTATAATTATCTTGTAGTTATTGTATGTACCCAATTTTGTCTATATTGGAGCTTTTCTCCCCAGGACTCCATTGAAAACGGGTTCTTTTGGCCCAATGGACTATCCTGGTAAACCAACTGCAAATAAATAAATAAATAAATAAATACTTCAGTGTATAACTCCGACATCCACTTTCAACAATGTGTAAAACAGTTGACAGCCTTAGCATTCCTTCCTTAGGACAAAGTTGTCAAAACATTTAACATTTTGAAGGAGCAATTTCCTGTTGTAGGGAAACCTCTATTAAAATACTTTGAAGAATGGTATTTGATAGGGAAGCCAAGAAGTCTTACAACTAGATCTACTAGCAGTATACGGTTTCCTCCACTATTTCCTGTGCAGTTTTGGAACATAAGTGTATTAAATGAGCTGAACCTGCCCAGAACCCAAAACGCTGTTGAGGCGTGGCATAGGAGACTGCATTGTTTAGTAGGTAAACATTTGTTTGACATATACAGTATACTACAAACTGTATGCCAGGAACAGAACAGGGTAGATGAAATATGTTACAGGATGTCTGCAGCTTGTCTGCCTACCCCAAAGAAAAGGAGTCTGATACGTCGTCAAGAACAGTTCCAAGTTATATTTCGTAACAAAGTTGACTACACCCATATTGAGTACATTAAGGCTATTGCGAATCTTTTACAAATATAAACATTAATCCTTTTCTTTACATTTTGGAGGCATAAAATGTCATAAGACATTATTATCAGTATTGCTTATATTTCACCTTTCTACGGGCACGTGCATTGGGTGTTGCTGCACTAATCCGCCGTTTTGTTTTTTCTGGTGATTCGTGATTCGCTGTTATGTGTTTTCGAAGTTATCTACTTTCGCTGGTTTGTATTTGGTTGATTAACATTCGGTAAAGTTAGCATTCGAGTATAAGTAGTAGATCCATATATATAGTACAGTTATGTAAAATCTTACATAATGGTAGATGTCTTTCTCTTCACTGCTGCGGTATTCATAACATTAGGGATCCCCTGCCTAGAGCAGCCCAACGTCTGGCCAGTATACCAAAGCCTTAGGTTGCTTTAAGGTTCATAGGTTCATAGGTGTGTACTAGGCTAATGGCCCTGAGGCCTTTACAAGCCTAGCCATAGGATTACCCTGACATAGTCCCACCCGACCTTAGTTCCCAGTGCCTCTGTCGAGTAGAGCCACTGGTGTTATCCCCGGGGTGAATTTTCTATTTCCCATCCACTCATCAAGATTTCTGTTGAAGAGGGTCACCGAGGTGCTCTGGTTGACATGTATAGGAAGTCTGTTCCATAGCATGGGCAGTCTCTGGGTTATGAACCTGTCCCTCCACCATGTTCTGTTAATTGTGGTAATGAGGTTGAGGTCTCTGGAGCGTGTGGTACGGAGGGATTGGGATTTCTTTAGATGTAGCATTTCTAACAGAGCTGGGTCAGACATGGCTTTTTAAGTCAAGCAGAGATCGCCTCTAAGTAGGTGATATGAGACAGAGAATAGTTGGAGTTTTTTGAGTCTGTCCATATAGGACAAGTGTTTAAGGCCTAGGATCCTCTTTTTGAGGTACTTTTGCAGCCTCTCCAATTGTTGCAGGTGTCTTGTGAGGTACATGCCAAATGGGGCATTGTACTCGATGGTTGACCTAATGAGGGAAGAGTAGAGGGAGACAATGACCTCTTTCTTCCTGGATGCAAAACTCTTAGTAATGAGATGTGACACACAGAAGGACTTTCTGACCACAGTGGCAATGTGGTGATCAAAAGAGTGGTTGCTATCAACCTGTGTTCTCAGAGCTCTTATAAAGTCTTATGTGTTCCGTGGACTACCATCAGTGTGGTAATTCATGGGAACCGGGTTTTTCCCAAAGGGGATGATGACACATTTTTTGGCATTCAGCTCAAGGCCATGGTTCTAACACCAGTCGTTGGTCACAGTGAGGCCATTCTGTAGGATGTCAACATCACTTGGGGAGTTAATAATAGCTCCCAATTTGCAATCATCTGCAAACTTTGTCAGCCAGAGTCCCTTCGTGTTGACCTGGACTTCAGAGAAGTAGATACCAAACAGGAGAGGACCCAGGACCGAACCCTGTGGGACTCCACTCGTGACTAATCGGCAGTCTGACTTGGATTCAGCTACTTTCACACTGTGGGTTCTATCTGTGAGCCAGTTTGAAACTCACCTAATGATATAGGGGTTGATGCCAAGCTTATTGAGTTTTTCTATGATTCCTGAGTGGGGAATGGTATCAAAAGCTTTGGCCAGATCAAGGTAGGCTGCATGAACCACCTTGCCTTCATCCACAGCTCTGGTGACTGACTCAAAGAAGTCGACCAAGCTGAGCAGGCATGATCTACCCTTGACAAAAACCAAACTGTGTTGGATCCAGAGTTTGGAGATTCCCTATATCCTTGTTTATTAGGTCCATGATGATGCTTTCCATACCTTTGGATATCAGACTCATCAGGCTAATGGGGAGATAGTTCCCAGGGTCTGTAGTCATTCCTCCTTTGTGCAGAGGTATAACTGTAGCAGTGCACCATTTGGCAGGGACAAAGCCTGAGGTGAGGTTGTGATTGAACAGAGCATACAGGTGAAGTGCCAGTTCACTCTGTAGTTCATGTAGAACACAACCAGGGATATTGTCAGGCCCCATAGAAGCTGTATTCTTGGCCTTGGACAGTGCTGTTTTTACCTGTGCAGCAGTAACACTGGATGCTTGATAATCTACTGGTATTGTGATTGGTCCTTGGGAGGGGGGTAAAGTTGGCACTGAATCTGTCGGCCAGTATACTGGCAATATCTGTTGGCTCGGTATAGGAGGTACCATTGTGCAGTAGCTCAGAGCAAATCTGGGTATTGCTGTTGAAATTCTGTACTTAACTATAGAAGACCTTGTAGTTGTCTTTACTATCTGCTGCAATTCTGTTTTCATGCCTAGCCTTCGAGGATTTGATGAGGGATCTAAATTTTTGTTGAGGTAGATAAGGGAGTTTTTCCAGTCTTGGGACTTCACCTTATTCTGCATCAGTTTCCTCCTTCTGTTGTAGAGTTTGTTTATGGCAGGGGACCACCAGATTGGCTTCCTTTTTTAGAGGAGAGTGTCTTGGTTCTATTGGGTATGGCGTGATCCATGCATTTGTGTACATGTTCATACAGTGCATTGGTGTATGATTCTGCAGTCACTCAACTATTCTCCATTTTCGTGGGTGCCATGAAGTTAGCCACCTCTGTTTTTAGGATCCCAAAGTTAGCTTTTGAGAAGTTTTTCATGATGGTTACCTTTGCTGGGTACGCCGTACATCACGTGTATGCTCCTCGTGGAGCATAGGGCATAAAGGTGACATCTGGATGTATCATCCTCAGAACTGAAAGCCTCAGTAGGAATGCCAGTCCAAGGAAAACCAAGAGGTAACCAATACATGCAGAAGACAAATGCACAAGGGGGGAGGAGGGAGGGAGTGAATACTGCAACAGTAAAGAGAAGGGAATCTGCCATTATGTAATACTTTACACAACTGTACTATGCCCTTCCATTTCACTGTTGCAGTATTCGTAACATTAAGGAGAGTTTCAAAGCTCAGGAAGAAACTTGGAAACAGGAAGGACAAACAGAGCTCTCTAGGAAGCCATGAAGGATGGCCCTAGCAAAACCACCTCTAGCTCTGGAAGTTCCATCCAACTTATAGTGCTTGGTAAAAGTATGCACAGAAGTCCAGGTAGCTGCCTCAAAAATAGCGTTAGTAAAGAAACCCTTGAAAAAAGCACCAAAATAAGCCACAGCTCTAGTAGAATGAGCCTTTACTGAATATGGAAGGCTCTTACAATGAAAAGAATAACAAAAGGAAAGAGCTTTTGAGAGCAAAGACAAAATAGTCTGCTTGGAAGCAGCTAATCCCAAGGACCTGGGATGAAAAGAAACAAAGAGCTGATCAGATTTTCTAATAGTCTTAGTCTTATCCAAATAAAATCTGAGTTTTCTATGCATATCCAACGTGTGCAACACCTCACTAGCAGATTGTGGAGAAGGGAAAAAGTAGTCAAGTGAATAGATTGTTTAAGGGTCAACTCATTCACTACTTTGTGCATAAAAGAAGGATTAGTACTTAAGAACACCCTATCCTTATGAAACACCAAAAAAGGAGGACAAGCCATAAGGGCTTGAAGCTCACACACCCATCTGGCAGATGGAAGGGCTAACAAAAGAACAGGTTTCCAAGAGCAATGTTGCAAGGAAGCTAAAGCCACAGACTCAAAAGGAGCTAGAGTCAATTTCTCCAAAACAAAATTAAGATCCCAGGGAGGAGGAACAGGCTTTCTGGGAGGCCTAATATGAAGGACTCCTTTAAGAAATTGTTTAGCTTCAAATCTAGAAGCTAAAGGAGGCGATAAAGGCAGACAAGCAGAGATAGTTGATAAGTGGGCCTTACCAGAAGAAAATGCCAACTCAGCATTGAGCAATTCACATAGATAAGAGAAAACCAAAGGAACATCCACAGAAAGTGGATCCAGGTTAGGCGAAAGACACCAAACAAAAAACCTCTTCCATTCAGATAAGTAGGATTTCCTAGTATTGGGTTTCCTGGCCTCCTGCAGGACTCTAAGCACATCATCAGAAAAAAGGTGTCTATATGGAATTGAAATCCTATCACCATCAGAGTCAGTTAAAGAGTGGACAAGTGCAGATGTTTGAGAGATCCCTTGTCTTATGGTCTTATGTAAGTAGGTCCACCCTGTGAGGTAACTTGTGATGATTGCACTTGGCTAAATGCAGAAGAAGGGGGAACCAGTGCTGTCTCAGCCAAAAGGGAGTCACCAACAAGATTTTGGGGGTGTCCTGTTGAATTTTGAGCAGGACCTTTGGAATGAAGGGAAGGGGAGGGAAAACGTAAAGAAACATCCCCTTCCAAGAAATAGAGAGAGCGTCCAACTTCCACACCAGGGGACCTGGGACTTTGGCACAAAATAGAGGCAGTTAACTTTCAGAGAGGAGGCAAATAGGTCTATTTCAGGAGTACCCCACTGGTGGACAGTGTCCATTAACACATCCCTGTGAAGCATCCATTCATGGGATTGACTTAAGGACCTGCTCAGAGTGCCTGCCAGAGTGTTTTGACTTGAGGGAATGTAAACTGCCTGAAAAGTCACTTGATACTGAATAGGAGTCCCAGCAAGCAAAGAAGATACGATTATGTTAATCCCATTTAAAGAACTCCATCATTCTGGAGATTGTGTCCCCAAAAGAAATCTCTTCAAAGGGAGTATCAGGACTGGTAGATTCCTCTTCCTCTGACCCATTGTACAAAGGAGAAAGAATCTGCGAAGTGTAAGCATGGGATTCCTCATCCGGATCCAACTCCTCCTCAGAGGAATCATGTTCCTTGAGTCTTTTAAGGTGAGTAGAGGACCAAGGGGGAGTTGGAACAAAAGCTACCTGAGGAGGTATCAAAGCTGTCAAAGCACTAAACAAACCCTGAGTGAAGGCCTGCCATTCACTCTGTGGAGCTTTGGAACAGGAGAAATATGTTTAGACTTTTGTTTTTTCTCCACTGGGACGTCCGGCTTAAAAACTCATAAGGCTTTGACCCGGGATGGCATTCAGTAATGGTAGTAGAGACTTCTTCTCTGACTAAAATTTGAGGGACACCCCTAGGTCCCTCAGAAATTATCAACTGTGGCTCCCCCTGAACACCCGAAACAGTTGTCTGCAAAGCCTCCTTAGACATACTTAAAGCCAGATCCCTACTAGCCTCCAACCCGGTCATGGCAGAGGAATCTGACAACAAAGCCAGGTGAACCTCCAGGCATTCATTCACCTCAGGAGAGACATCCATCTGAGGCTGAACAGTGGAAGATTCTGGCCTAGGCTTCTTGGCCTTCTTCTTCTCTGATGGTTGTTCATCAGGGCGGGAAATGCCCTCCATCATATCTTTCATGAGAAGTTTAAGACACTGATTGTCAAGATACAGTGCCAAAGAAGAAAGTGTACTATGCAAACTTTTAGGTAAAAAAGCCTGACAGATGGAAGAGGACATATGGTTGTGCGAGGTGCCAGGGCAAAACAGACACTGTTTGTGGTGGTCTTTATGTGGAATCTGTCTCCCACACTGGCATTTACCCTTCTTGGATGACATGAAAACCCGCAAGCAACAAAAAGAAAAGACAAGTAAAAAAGGAGCCCTAATGGGGTGCTTATATGCAACGGCTCAGTGAAACCAGCAACTGAATGTAGGAGTTCAGACTGATGATCAAGAGATGGTGTTCAGACTGGAGACAAAGAAGTTCTGAGGATGGTATGTCCAAATGTCAACTTTATGCCCTACATTATATGAGCAGCATGCATGTGATGTGCGGCGTTCCTTAAAAAAAACTAAGGCTTTGATATGCTGGATGGACATCGGGCTGCCCTAGGCAAGGGATCCTTAATGTTATGAACACTGAAACAGTGAAATGGAAGGACACACACACACACACACACACACACACACACACACACACACACACACACACACACACACACGTGTGTGTTATATACAAAATGACTATCAGACTTGGCTTGACGGTATAAAGACAATAGATATATGACTATATATTGAGTGACTGCCAAAACACAGTATATACATGCATTATACACATAGTGGATATGAGAGTTGGAAGAGGTTAAGTTCTGTAATCAGAAAGAGCAGTTGCATTTTCCTTGAGTCTTCTAAAGTGCTTTTAGTTTGAATTGGAAAAAGGGTAAGAGGAATGATGTCTAAGAAAAGAAGGGAAAGATTCCCACAGTTTAGGACTATAGACTGAGAAGTCATGGTTTGTGCACTGAAATCTAGTTTGGGTGTGTTTGGAGAAGAGGATCAGAGTGGTTAAGATTTCTAAGGTTATATATTGGTGCATTTGTGAATAATCTAAAATCTAGTAGGAGGAAGGTTTCATTCTTGATAAGTTTTAATGTCTGAGAGGTGAGAAGAAAATTATTTTTATTAACAGCAATTACTTCACCCTAATTCCCCCCAAGGACAGTCATTGAGAGATTGTCGAACAGTGGCCAGGTGGACTTCTTTATGCATTTACTCTTCTTCTTCCAAGGATGTCCATTTTCATACAGATGACAATACAGTATTTTAGTCATACGATTCTGTTTTCAGTCACAGATGTTCAACTCACCAGAGAGAGCAAGGATGGAGTCACGGTCAGCTGCCTGTCAGGGGAGAGGATTCATCATATCACATATGAATTCAGGTCACTGCACCATAAATACCAGTATGACTCTGTCATAGTTCATATGAGAGTAAATGACTTGAGACTTGCCTTCCTGGACTATTCACAGTACATCCTTCAGACTGTGCATCACTGCTAGTATGAGCCTAGCATTAAGCAACATTCTGCCTTCTCTAAGGATGATGCCAAAGTACCAACAGAAGATAACTGAATTTAATAATTGGGTCAATTTTTGGTGTCACTGAAATGGGGTACAATCTTTGTGTGCCTGGTAGGATTTTGTAGATAGACCTCACTGCTTCACCAGGGATGATCTGCACCTGTTCCCACTAGGTTTTCACATACTGGCAAAAATCTTGTCCACCCCCATAATACCTTTTGTAGGCAGTGCCAACCTAATAAATGTACTGACCCAGCTAAATTGACTCAAAACAATGTATAGTTGTTACTGCTGAATGCTATGAGTCTCAACAGAAAATTCCACTCTCTACAGATGTTCCTTATCCTGGAGAATATAAACATCTGTGCAGTTACCAAGACTTGGTTTAAAGCCGCAGAAATCACCCTGGCAGTGAAAGGCTATAAATGCCTTCTACACAGTGAAATCAGTTACTGCACATGTAGGCTATAAAGATGGAGAAGTCTTAATTTACATCAAACGTGAACACACAAAGGGTGTTCAAACAGTATGATGCAATTGACCTCCTCCATGTTCAGCTTATCATATGTAAAGTCCCATACCATATGCTTGCAAACTATAGGTCCCATTCCATGACCCAACAAGCCCATACCATATACATGAATGAACTAGAGACACTCCCCATTCAACACAACACAATATTTATGGGTGACCTTAACTACCCTAGCATTAAATGGGACTCATACATGAGCTCAAACATACAGGCCCAGAGATTTCTGGACTCTGATAACACAAACACACTTGAATAGCTAGTCTGCATGCCCAAAGGGGGCAAAATATCCTCAACCTGCTCCTCACAAACATGGGCGAATGATGTACTTCTACTAGTGTGAAGACCTTATGGATCAGGCTGGACCAAAATTCTGTCCCCATTGAAATAAATATTAAGTTTGGGACCCCATTTAACCAAGGATCATTTTAAAAATATTCCAAAGATAACTGTCTCGAACTAAAAGACAGTCTGAAAAAATTCCAGCCCACCCCGAACCCTGAGAAAGCAGCTGCTTATATAGAATTGTTCATAGAAACCCAGTGCAGTCATTCAAAGCACAGAGGCAGCTGTATTGATCCAAAATAAAAATAGGACAACCTCCAAAAACAAGCCACCATGGTGGAATTCCAGTATAAATAGGTTATATAAAAAAAGACATTAATGTCCAAAATCAGGACAGAAATTGCCAAGCAAAATAAAAACGTCATTATCAATCAAAACTAACAACTCAAGGGACTTATCAAGTCCACCAAAGACTAATTTGAGATAAAAATAGCCTTCCAAGCTAAGGACAGCCATAAGGCATTCTTCAGTTATATCTGCAACTTTAAAGGCCAACACTTGACAATGTGTCGATCTAATGGTGAATGGCGCCACTTATACAGAGCCACAGCATATAGAAAATCTGCTGGCTGATAAATTTAGGTCCATTTTTAAACCGCATCACCTACATTCACCCACAGAAACAACCCCCTCACCGTTTCCCCATCGACTGTTACTACAGAGAGGGTAGTCACCGTGCTCTCTAAGGCTAAGAACACTGCTTTGATAGACCCTAATAATATCCCAGGATGCCTCCTGAACTGCATGAAACATGACCTGCTAGAATCTCTATTTAACCACAGCCTCCAGGCAGGCTTTTTTGCTAAATAAATGAAGGACTGTAACAGTTACATTCTACACACGGGGAGGCCTTACATTGTCTCAGGGAACTACATGGCCATAAGTCTATCTAGCCTCATATACAAAGCCATGGAAAGAATTATCGTGAATCTGATAAGCAGTGACATATTACACTACAAACACTGGACTCTAGCCAGTTCAGTTTTGTCAAATGTAGGTCATGCCCACTTAAACTGGTGATTTTCTTCAAGAAGGTCACTAAAGCTGTGGAGAAGGGCAAAATAGTGCACACACTGAATATCCCATCAGGCCAAGGCATTCTACACAATACCAAACCACAGGGGTTCCTCACAAAAAGTGGGAGTAAACAGCAAGTTCTACGTGAACAATTTCAAAGCCCTATCCCTGCAATCAGTCTCCAACAGACTGCTGCACAGTGATATATATCTAGCCTACACAGCATCCTCTGATACCACATTGATGGATTTGTTGCATATCTGCAAAACAAACAGCATCAGAAATACCCATTCTAAGGACTTAAACCTCGTCTGTCACATAAACAAGACATGTTGAAGGGATAGGTACGTGTCTCAAAGATTACCCCTTCTCTGGAACAAGCTTACCATCCCAGTGAAGAAAAGCTCATCTCTAACCCTATTAAAGCGTATCTTGGAGCAGTGAATGTGAAATCACAAATTTACCCCTGGTTTGACAATTTTGTCCCTAAAGGACAGGGTCATCTTGCAAACAAGTGATGTGTAAAAGCCTATATAGTAACCGTAAAATTCCTTGGGGTATTAACACCTGTCAGCAATATTTTGGTAAATTTGGGTTAAGCCTGGCTAGGCTTAAAATGGCTTTTAGGCTGACAGCCTAGTAACCACATATATACCTACATCTGCTCTATGAATGCAGATACAGCCTATCCACCCAAACTAAATAAATAAACAGACTTTGTACCATTTTAATATTGGATTGGTATGAAAGTAAAACAACAAATACCCATACTAGAATATTTCTGCTTCTTGCTGCCATTTCTACACAGCAGCCCTCCACACCCTTCCCCAAAAAGTCAGCCACCTACTATGTAGTTTTCTGATACTAGCTTTGGATGAAAATGTAAAGAATAAATAATGTATATTACATTTTACTGCTGTCATGCATACTATACAAAGCATGCTTCCTGACACGTAACCCAGTAGTCCACCTTCTGTGTACACCTCTCATGTTAGATTTGGATGAAAGTAAAAAATTGTATTGTAATGTGTATCAGCCTGTTGCTCTCAGCTAAATATGCTGTCCTCACCAAGACTAATGTGATCTTTCCCTAAAAAAAAAATCTAGTTTAACATTAAGATGCCTCCTCTCCCTTCCCAGAAAAGATAACCTCCTACTATGCACTTTTATGATGGTCAACTGTAATATATTCCAGATTACAGTTACTGTCTAACATATTACACAAATCACATCTCCTCACCCCTACCACCAAAATCAGCTACCATGTACCACTCTGATGTTAGATCTGGTGAAAGAGAAAGAACAAATTACCACAGAAATGTATATCAGCATTGTTGACTGGTATATGTATATATATATATATATATATATATATATATATATATATATATATATATATATATATATAATATATATATATATGTGTGTGTATATATATATATATATATATATATATATATATATATATATATATATCTATATATATATATATATATATGTGTGTGTGTGTGTGTGTGTGTGTGTATATGGGTCTAACAGCCGGGCAAACTTACGCAAAAGTGCTTTTCACCGAAGAAGCACTTTCGCATAAGTATGCCTGTTGCCGAGGCCGTACTATGGTGCGGATAAGGGAAAATTCCCTTTTCCCCACTGTAGTGTGGTCTTGGAGGGAGAATATTAAAGTAGGGGAGTGTGGGGCGTGCAGGGGGGCAAAGAACCCCTCCTAAAACATTAATGCTGCGTTCTTTTTTTTTTTTGTAACACGCTTTAATGAAAGCGCTTTTTCGATAAACACATTTTCGTTAAAGTGTGTTCAGTTGTTATGGATTCAGACGTTTGCTCATTTCCAGCAAACGTCCTAGATCCGTGTATATATATATATATATATATATATATATATATATATATATATATATAATATACACACACACACACTGTCCCCATCAAAGTGAGCAATAATCTTTTGTTTCTGAATGGAAAAATGAATGAATAAATAAATAAGTAAATAGTAGCAAGATGCCCCTTCACTATTCCAACAAAAGACAACCCACCTACTGTGTTGTGCTACTCTGATGTCAGGCTGGAAAGAAACTGAAAGAACTTATTAACCAGGTAATGTGTTGCTGTCATAAAGAGCATGACTCATGACTACTACCCCAAAAGATATTAACCTTTTGTGCACTTGTCTAAAGAGTTGAATGAAAGCAATATATGTAATGTGTACATAAACTGTCCACACCAAGACTTGCAATGAGTATCTGTTTCTCCGGTGGAAATAAATAATAACAATATGGTCCAGCATACCTCTTTCTCTTCATACAAAAGACATTACACCATGGAATAAAAATGAAAGAGCAAATAATTTACAGAAATATATTCCATACTGTTGCTGTCAGACATGTAAAAAAAACAGCATGTCCTCTGACCACAACCTTAAAAGTTAGCATTTTGTGTACCCCCTTTTATGCTACAGTAATTTGTTTTCTAAGATACATACATTATTCCCACATATCAGCATTTTATCACAAAATGTATTTATTTATTTAGTCCTTTGGGCCATTAAGGCCCATTTTCAGTGGAGGCCTGGGGAGAAAAGCTCTGCAAAAACATAGACCATTTAACAGAATGAACAACATGGAAATTTACACAAAATATAGCATTTTACAGAAAATTGTCTGTATAGAATTTACATAAAAAATATATGTGAAGGCAAACATTAGCAGTTAGTTCAAGCAGAGAGAAAAACAGAGTAACATCATCTAGTGGGTATGCTTAAATTCAATGTTAAGATTACAGAAAAGTTAAATAAAAGTGAAAAAGGGTACATTATGCAAGAGATTCTAAGTGTAGTTAAGTTATCTGCAGAGACTTAATTGATAGAGTATTGAAATATGAATATATACAAGAAGAAGATGAGAATCAGGTTATGAAGGGTGGAGGTTTAATACAAATACAGATCCAGTTAGCAGAGAGGTATTCACGTAAAGGAAATTTGAAAGAAGCATGACTGAATGGTTCAAATTACTAATGGAATGGCATTCCTGGCTTTGGCTACCACACAAGAGTAAAGTAGTTGGCCTGCAGGTAGGTTGGGCTTTTGGGCTTGCAAATGTTGTCATTTTTTCCTATCTAAGGGATTTATTGGAAAGATAGTGGGTAAATAAAGAACTTAGAGAAGGGCAATCTGAGGGTTTGAAAATTATTTTGTGTGCAGTAGTTTATTGCAGATAAGTGAGATAGTGTGGGAGCTTAAGCCTGTTCAGTGACTGTAGGGATGTGCAGTGATGGGTAGAATGATTGGCATGTGTTACAAACTTAGCAGTTTTGTTATAACATGTTTCAAATTTTGTTTTTAGGGAAGATAGTATTTTAGTAAGCAAGGGGCACCATAGATGAGAGAAGGAAATAGATAACTGGTAGCAAGTACTTATTTATTGGGAGAAGAAAGGAAATGTTTATGCCTGTAAAGAATACGCAATTTTTAGTGTGTTTTATTGATGTTGCATTGTATGTGTAGGTTGAATATTAGGTTTTCATCATTTATCGCTCCCAGCAGTTTAATGTGGCTAACTACTTCAATTTTTATGTTTCTCCGGGAAAGTATAGTAAACTGGAATTTGTTTATGGGAGTGTTTTTCTTGGGGATAAATAAAATAAGTTTGTTTTTTGTTGTGATTAAGAGACAGATGATTATTGTATAACCAGGTCTCTATGGAAGTAAATGTAGATTGAGTGAGTTGTTAGATCTAATGTAGTATGTGCAGAGCATATAATAATAGAGTAATTTGCATATTGTATGAGAGACCCCTGACTGAATGAAGAGTGAAGATTATTAATAAAGATACTGAAAAGGAGTGGTCCTAATATAGAGGCTTGGGGAAGAGTTTTGCCATCTAACTGCCTGTTGTCTGTCTGATAGGTAACTGGAAAATCAGCTAAGGGAGGGAGGTGATAGACCAGTATTTGAGAGTTGAGTTAGAAAAAGTGAGTGAGAGACTGTATCAAAGGCTTTTGATACGTCAAGAAATAGAGTGGATACAGTTTTCCCTGAGTCGCAGGCTTTGTTGTCGGTGTCTATGAAGGATATTAAGGTTGTTGTAATACTATGAATTGGTCTGAATCCATGTTGAGTTTGAGATAGGATTTGGTTATTAAGGAGGAAGTTTAGTAGTTTAATGTGTACGCATTTTTCAGGGAGCTAAGAGATAGGAAATAAAATGGCTATGGGACAGTAGTTTGAGATATCATTTGAGTTGCCACCTTTGTGAATGGGTAGAATAAAAGCTGTCTTCCAAAGTATGGGGATATATGATTCTCAGATGGCTCTGTTGATGAGTATACCAATAGGGTAGGCAATGGCTTCTGCAGCAAGTTTTAGATATTTAATGGGTGGCTTGTCTGCTGAGCTAGAGCTGGGTTTTAGCTTGAGAAGTAGCCTTTTTATAGTGGAAGTTGGGATTGTAGTAAGTGAGAATGTGGGTCAAGCATTTATTGTTGATTCATCTGAAAGTATGGTTGTTGAGGAACGGGATTGGGAGGTATGGGATAATGTGGCTATTCCAGTATAATTTATATTAGAGTGAATTTGTGAGACATTAGCAGTGATGTTAGCTATAGTTTTATGAAGTGTGAGTTGAAGAGACTGGCTATTTTTTGTGGTGTTTTATCTTGGTATGGACACAAGTTGTTTTTTGTGCCAGTGTTTAGAAGGAATCCTGTGGATGTCAAGACTTTTTCGGGATTTTACTTATGGTTTGTTTGAAGTTTTAAGTTATAGTCTTTTTTATCTTTAGATACTAGTCTTTTTACTTGGTTATGGAGCTGTTTGAATGCCAATAGATCTGAATGTTTTTTATGTTTTTATTACTGTTTCCATGTTTTATCACTAGTTAGCATTAGTTCTTGAGGAGGTTTGGTTTACACCAAAGTTATACATAACATCTCCAAGATCGTCCTATTTTTCACTTCTGCTGTTACTCCACTTTGTAATTGTAAAGATCCACAGAGCACTATAGCATGAGTCTCTTTTGCTGAAACCCATCAGGTGGGAAGACTGAAAAAAACTGCTCTACTTAACACAAAGTTCTGCAGGAGCATGGAGAGCATCTGTATTCACAGCAAGAATAATAGTAAAAAAAAACAACATTCAGTTTTTTTAATCTTCAGTACTGCGACTGCTTACAGTTAGTTGCTAGTTGTTAAAGTAAAACAGGAATAGCCATTGAGTAACGATAGCAGAACTGGACATTAAGAAAACTAAATCCATTGTTACAAAAAGAAAACTTATTGATATCATACAGAGATTACTTCACAAGTTTCAACCAGAAATGCACAGAGCTTATAAGCAAGGGCAATAGAGTTGCACATACCTGATTTAAAGAAAAATAAAATAATCACTGGAAAACACTGCATTTACAGTCTGCACGAACAAGAAAGTGAGTAATCCGTCAAGAAAGTAGATGCATCTAGCAATTGGAGAGGGAAGAATGGTTCCCCAGTTTCATAGCATCTTGTTTTATCTGCATGCAAAGGATGAAATGAAAGGATCTGTATAATTAGGGGACATCTCCAGAATGAAAGGAGTGGAGGAGGCCGGTCCTTGAGTGTTCTTTCAGCAGCAATAGAAATAAAAACAAAGTGCATTATTACTGAGCTGTTACAGTTCCCATTGCGTCTAAATAGTGCTGTCAGAATGTTACAAAGCAGGAAGACAGCTCCCAGTGCTGGAGCTGCAGACATGGGGGAAGACAGAAAGTGTACAAAATGTGATATTCCTTAGCAGTGGGGATATTCTACAGTGCTAGAGTCAAAGGATAGGGGAGAAAGAGATTTCAGAAATGAGGAAATGTGCAGAAGCATGTAGTGGTCCTTTAATTACCTGTTGCTGTGTCACACAGTTTCTCCTGCCCATGAATGCCTTTCCACAGGCTGTGTTGTAGTAAGTTATCTTCCCATATTGTTAGTGTGAAGTGGGAGTTAAATGCAGTAACACTTCTTCCCCATACCATTAGTCCTGTATGATAACTGCAGTAAGAGACTGTCAACCACCACCATTTATGCCAGCAACCCCATGGTACCTCCATTTACATTGGTTGCGCATTGGAAGCTATGCTGTAGGGCTTCCCTTCCAACCCTAAGTACCCAAGTTTTTAATGCTGCTTTACATTCAGTGAGGTTCACTATGTACATTTTTAGTATCTGTTTGGAGAATGAAGTGTAGTTAAGACACTTCTGCACAGTATATGGATATTATTCTTCAGTACATCCTCCCACTAGCATCATCACTCCAGTACTATAGATTATGATGCAGTTAGTGTTTGCATATCCCTATGATAGAAACATACTGCAGAAATGATTGGTACCCATGCACCTGTAGTAAATAGCTGTGTTGTCTTAGGTTGCAGTATAACAGGTCTAGCCACAGTCATTACCGTCAGTAAAGTGCACCACAGTATCAAATATTTTAAAAAACTTTTATTAAATTCTCATAATGTTATGTTGTCTATCTCGCCTTCATTCTTGCTGGATGGGTTCGGAGCCGATCCTCGGCTCCGACTCGGCCAATACTAAAGCTCGAGAGCTAATTCCACCGGCTCGAGGCTCCCCATATCCCACAATGCTAGGCGGTAACTCCTCAGATCTCGTTTGCCGCTTAGCTGACGAGGTGCTCTTTCCAACCGGTTCTACAGGTTAGTTGCTTTATATAAAGTTTTACTAAGATAGACCCCCTTTAAGTTAGTTTTTTCTGTAATAGTTACTTAATTAAGTAGTTTCTTTACCATTCCCTTCCAAATTCTCCCCTTTTCCAAAAACTTTTCAAGAGTTCTTCCCTTAGGCCTTTAGGCCCCTTCCCTCCCCTCCTAGTAGTTGGAGTGACTGTGTTTTTTTAGGGAATTTTTTGTTAAGATAGTTACTTAATTTAATTTAGTTTAATTTAAATTAGTGTAATCTGTGTGTGTGTGAGTGTGAGTGATTACACTACTTTTCTTTAGATATGTCTAAAGAATCAAAGGTCTCAGGCTTTAAGAAGTGTGACTCGTGCTGTCAGAAGATGTCTCTGACAGATGGTCACACTTCTTGTGTATATTGCCTGGGACCTTTACACCTTCAAGACTCTTGTGCTGTCTGTCATGGTTTCAGCCCTAGAGTCCTGCAGGAGCGTAAAAATAAACTAATTTTAAGAGGCTTATTGAAGCCTGAGGGTCCCCCGACACAGTCCATGTCGGGGAAACCTTCTAAGTCCTCCAGGCAGTCAGCTCCAGCGTCCGAGCCATCCTCCGGAGGTTCAAAGACCGTTGTAACGGTTCAACCATCGGCTCCGGCCGGAGCCGATGATTCTAGACCTACCACACATACTGTGTCCTCGGCACCGGCTGGAGCCGAGACAGACAAGTCTAAGTTGGTTCCGATACTCTTGTCGGAACCGATTACTAGAAAAAGGTCCAGGTCTCCTTCTATCGGCTCTGTTCATTCGGCTCCAGCCTCACCACTCTTGTCTGAACGGAGCCATAGGTCACACTCCTCTAGGTCCTCCAGACTTTCGGATCATGATTTGCAGAGGGTGGTGAGTAGACTTCTTAAGTCCGAGGCACTGGCCGAGATGTTACATAGCCCGACTCAACAGTCGATGGCTACCCCTGTTCCATTAGACATTCCTCCTCCGACTCTATCGAGTTCAGAGCCGGTGCTGCTCGGAGCCAAGACTGTGGGAGCATCGGAACCGATACCTTTCCTTTTGGCGCCATCGTCTGCTCCGATCTCCTCCTTGGAGGGATCTCGGCGCCGGACTTCCCTCGTCAGCTCTGAGGGGGCGAGTGGCATTGGACCCTTGTCCGACCCCGCTCTCCCTCTCGGTGCTTCGGCGCTGGTTAGTTCGGCTCCGACATCGGCTTCGGAGCCATCCTTGTCGGTGCCGGGGGAGGTTCTGAGCTCTTCGGAGCGGAGACCTCTGGCCCTGCCTGATAGGGGTGCCTTTGAGGTCATGCAGAGCGTGTTAGAACCTGGTTCTACTCCACAGTCGGCTCCATCAGCTCCTCCCTCTACAGTGCCTGTGGTGATCTCTTCTCACCCCCTTGCTTCAGACCGTAGAGAATCTGTGCCTCAAGTGTCCCCAGTGGGAATTTCCTCCTCTTCTGAGGCCTTTCCTGATCTTGCAGAAGAACCCCCTAGGAAGAGACAGTGCAAGAGGAAGCACATTGACTCCCCTGAGTCTGTCACCTCTGACACTGATTTGGAAGATTCTGAAGGTTCCCCTCATTCCCCCTCTGAAGATGTCTCCTTTGCAGACATACTTGAAATCCTGAAACAGAGGGGGAATTGGCCAGCCCTTAACCCTTCAGAGGATGAATCAGTGTACCTTGAGGCGTTTGGTTCAAGACCTTCCACCTCCTGGGTGTCCCCTCCCTTTGACCCACTCATGGAAGTGGTGGCGAGGAAGGCTTGGACGGCTCCTGACTCGGTGGAACCCATCCCTAGGAGGCCGGCCAAATTTATCTCTGCCCCCAAAGACAAGGAATTTTTGTCCAAAGGTGTCTCTGTGGATGCCATGGTGGTGGCTGCTGCCACCAAGAAGGAATTAGCGGATCCTTCAGTACCTGTTCATCCTCCTAATAAGGAATCTAGGACTATGGACAGGTACGGCAAGCGGATGTTTTCATCAGCGACATTTTCTATGCATTCGCTGAATTACCTGTGTCATTTCACTCGTCTCCAGAGGGATTTGCTCAAGGATATGAGTGAAATGTTGAAGGACCCATCAGCTGTGGGTTTTCAAGATAGGATGAATTCCCAGCTGGCTACCCTTAATTCAGTAGTTAACTCCTCCATGCGCCTGATTTCGTATGTGGCTGATGGAGCGAGCAGAGCCGCAGGTACAGGGGTGGCTTTACGTCGCCATGCCTGGATGCGGCTATGTAGCTTTGCGGACCCTTTCAAGGCGTCTTTCACTAACTCCCCCTTTGACCGCTCATCTCTCTTTGGTCCACAAGTGAAGGATACTCTGACAAGGTGCGAGGTAGAAGGTAAGACTCTTTCTGCCGTCGGAGTCCGTTTTTTTACCCCCTCTTGGCCTTACCCCAAAGGTCAGAAGGGATGAAAGATGTGGTTCCGCAAACAACCACAGGGAGTCTTACCGGACGCACAGAGTCGTTTCCCCTCTAGAGGCAGAGGGGGGAACAATGATAATAGATGCCGTTCTTGAGGCAGAGGGGGCCCGCAGAATCAGGGTAGTCGAGAAATGTTCTCTGACAAGCCCTTTCAGCACCCCTGAGGGGTTGCCCGACTGTCCACCTTCGGAGGCAGTTGGGGGAAGATTATCACTGTACCCAAAAGCCTGGCTCTCCCTTACTCAAGACAAGTGGGTACAGTCTATCATATCCGAAGGCTACAGGATCCTTTTCATTCGCATCCCAAAACAGTCCGGAAAATCCCTTCCAGATGTTCCACCCAGTCAAAGGGAACAAGCAGCACTAGAAATTTCAAAGCTGCTAGAAAAAAGAGCCATTCAACCAGTTCCAGCAGACCAACAAGGATCCGGAATTTACTCCAAATTATTTTTGGTTCCAAAGAAAACAGGGGACTGGAGACCCATTTTGGATCTCAGCAACTTGAACAAGTTTGTCAAGAAAACAAAATTTCGGATGGTCACGCTGCAGTCCATCCTGCCCTTTCTGGGCCAGGACAACTGGATGTGCTCCATAGATCTCCAGGATGCGTACTATCACATCAAAATGAACAGATGATCCAGGAGATTTCTCCGCTTCAGGCTAGGGGCCAGTCATTTTCAGTTCAGGGCCCTGCCCTTTGGTCTCACTACAGCCCCCCGAGTGTTCACCAAATGCATGGCAGTGGTTGGTGCTCATTTGAGGGGCCAGGGATTCCAGGTGTTTCCTTACTTAGACGACTGACTTCTGACTGCCACCACCAGGCATCTACTTCTCTTAGCCAGAGACTACACTTTACGAACCTGTCAGACTCTAGACATCTCTGTAAATTACGAAAAGTCTGTCTTGTCGCCTTGTCAGTCTATTACCTTTATAGGCGCAAGATTAGATACAGTCGGTCTGTCAGCCAGACTCACAGAACAAAGAGTAGCAGACATTCACAAGCAGGTTTCCCTTCTCTTATGACAAAACAAGGTCAAGGTCAGACTGGTGTTGAAAGTTCTAGGGATTATGGCGGCGGCTATTCCTCTCCTCCCTTTAGCCCGCTTTTACATGAGGATTCTTCAGTGGATGCTTTTCACTCAGTGGTCCTTTCAACTTCTACCAATGTCCCACTCTATCAGCATAACTCAGTCATGCAGAAATCATCTTCTCTGGTGGGTCACATCCCCCCAACTTCTTCTAGGAAGACCCTTCACCCCCCCCGCCCCCGGCTGCAACTCTGACAACGGACGCCTCCCTGATAGGGGGGGGGCATTTCCGGGGCAGGACAGTCCAGGGCACGTGGCAGCCGATCGAGTGCCACTTGCACATAAATGTTCTAGAGATGAGAGCAGTGCTTCTAGCGTTGCAAGCCCTTCAAGACTTTCTTCCCAAGGGAACTATAGCAATTCAGATGGACAATATGTCTGTAGTGTGGTACATCAACAAACAAGGTGGAACCAAATCTTACCCCTTATGTCGAGAAGCACTCAGACTGTGGCAATGGGCGATCTCTTCTCAGCACTTCCTGATGGCAATGCACATTCCCGGCAAGTCCAATGTGATAGCAGACAGATTGAGCAGAGCAATCCTCATGCCTCACGAGTGGTCTCTGAAGAAATCAGTATTGGAAGAAGTTTTTCGAACTTGGGGCCATCCTTGCTGCGATCTTTTTGCCACTCCCCAAAACAGCAAGTGTGCCGAGTTCTTCACCCTCTTTCCCCTACCAGGTCATCCCATCAGAGACGCTCTAGCTCACGATTGGCCTCCGGGACTTCTGTATGCTTTTCCCCCCTTCCCACTGATACCTCAGCTGATTCGGAAAGCCATTGCTCTGAAGGCCTTAATGATCCTCATTGCCCCTTATTGGCCTCGACAAGTTTGGTTTCCCTTTCTTCATCGTTACCTTTTGGCACAACCATGGCATCTGGACCCAGTTCCAGATCTCTTGATCCATCAATCGGGTCAACTGCACCAATCCCTTTCTTCTCTGAACCTCACAGCGTGGTTCCTCCAATTCCAACCCTAGCCAGGCTTCCCTTAATATCTCACTCAGTTAGAGATATTTTGATAGCTTCTCATAAGTCTTCTACCCGGAAGATTTATAGCAGCAAATGGAAACGTTTCTCTTTATGGGCAGTATCCAGGGAAATAGATCCTTTTACTGCTCCTATTCAGTCCATTCTTGATTTTCTAGCTGAACTTTTCCAAGCAGGCTCTTCTCCTTCTACTATCAGAGTTCAATTGGCGGCTATATCTAATTTTCATGTGGGAGTCTCAGAGTCTACTATCATGTCCCACAAACTCTGTAAAGCCTTTCTGAAAGGAGTCTTTCTTCTTAAGCCCCCTGTCAAGGATCCACCTCCTCCATGGGATCTGAACTTGGTTCTAGTATCTTTGATTCTACCACCCTTTGAACCTGCAGCTTCATGTTCTATGAAGTTGCTGTCTTGGAAAACGCTTTTTCTAATAGCCATCACTTCAGCTAGAAGGGTTTCGGAACTTCATGCTCTGTGCTGTCGTCCCCCGTATCTAATTTTCCACAAAGATAGAGTATCCTTGCGTACCAATCCATCTTTTTTGCCTAAAGTAGCCTCTCAAACTAACCTGAATCAAACTATTGATCTCCCAGTGTTTTTCCCCAATTATGGCAACAGGTCAGAACAAAAATTGCACTCTTTAGATGTACATCGCCAACTAAGGTATTATTTAGACAGGACTAAACAGTTCAGGAAATCAGACCAACTGTTTGTTTCCTATGCGGAAGGCAAGATGGGCCTTCCAGTCTCTAAAGTGTCACTTTCGAGATGGCTTACTTCTACGATTACCTTTATTTATGAGATCAGACACCAACAGTTGCCCTCTAAGCCTAGAGCTCACTCTACAAGGGCATTAGCCACATCCATAGCCTTTCAGGATAGGCTTCCTATTGACTCTATTTGTTCAGCAGCGACTTGGGCTTCACCTCATACCTTCATTTCTCATTACAAGTTGGACATAGCCTCCAGAGACCGTGCCAACTTTGGTTCCACCGTTCTCAAGAGTCTGTTCCGATAGGCCACCCGGGACAAGGTGCTAGGGACGCGGTCCCATCCAGCAAGAATGAAGGCAAGATAGACAACTTAACATTAAGAAGTTATGTACCTACCATAACGTTCCATGTTAGTTGTCTTCTTCTCGCCTTCTTTCTTGCGTCCCACCCTCCTTCCCCCTAGCCTGGACAAACCTAGAGGAGATTGTTTTGTGACCTCTCTAATCCTTTCTCCCACTATTTACCACCTCTGTATTTCCTCTGTTAGGTTTAAGTCACCTCACAGTTAGCCCTATAGAGGTGGATTACCCTTCTCCATGTTATGGAGCCCTTTTCTTGCTTGGCCTAGCTTCAAACGAGATCTGAGGAGTTACTGCCTAGCATTGTGGGATATGGGGAGCCTCAAGCCGGTGGAATTAGCTCTCGAGCTTTAGTATTAGGCCGAGTTGGAGCCGAGGATCGGCTCTGAACCCATCCAGCAAGAAAGAAGGCGAGAAGAAGACAACTAACATGGAACGTTATGGTAGGTACATAACTTCTTATTATAAACAATGGCATAGGTACATGTGCATTAAAAGAAAAGAAAGCAAACCACAATAAACATTTTTCATTTTTTCATGTATTTTACATGTTTTCTTTTTAACAATTATCATTTGCTCCAACATTGCATAAATTACTCAATTTCTGCCTTCCTTTAAACCTAACTCCTTCTCCTGAACATTATTCTGCATGTATTGTTCCCACAAATTTGATTTATTTCTATACAGTTTTTTTTTCTAAAGATATTATCCTCAGTTCTTTTATTGCCTTTATAACATTAATTACTTCATTTACATTTGGTTTAAATTTTGATTTCCATTTCTAGTAATTGCTTTTTTTGGCAGCCAGTAGCATTAAACATAGTAAGACCTTACTCACAATAACAAATATTTTAATTCAGCATATACCTACTCATCCTATACTAAGCAGATTGCTAGATGCTGGTAATTTATATGACTTAATCGTCAGTGGTTAGGAAAAGGTCAAGTTATAAAGCATATTTCAGTACTTAACATATTGCTGAAGAAAGTAATCCTTCAAAATGAGAAAAAATCTGCTCATCCATGCTGTTTGCCTTTTCAAATACCCAGTCTGTGCTGAAAAGTATGATAGCCAATTTGTTACCATGTCACTGGACTTAATTCTGCAATGCTCCAGTGATTATGATATCAAGATGTAGTTATTTAGAGTTTATCATTTGTATCTTTTTCAAATACGTTAGCCTAAATTAAGCACCTTAAAACTTTGAGCAATATTTCTTTTTTTCTGCTGTCTACTTTCCAGACAAGAACAACTCATTTGTTCCCTTGCTTTTCTTCACTGATGAGCAGTGATATATGTCAGATCATTACATAATAATGCAAAGACAATAATGGCTGCCAATAGAAGGGATTATACTCCTAGCTCAGGATTTTGACATAAAATTATGATCATGTAACCATGCTATTCTTGCTGAAAAATGTTGATATTTCACCATTATAAGACTCATTACCTTTCTGTTTTGTCACTCTGTAAATTTGTGCCTGTTCTTTGCACGTTACCATATATGCAATTGTAGTTAAGAAGATCTTATTAATTTGTGTAGACTGTAGACCAACATTCTTTGAGATATTAACTGATCTGTGCTCATTTGTCCAGACAAGAGAAAATGTGTGTTCTGTGTTTGTTTAGTTTTGATGAGTTACTGTTTGTGTCTTTACTGAAAAACTTGCAAAGTGGACATTGTAGCTGAAAGCAAGTTCACACTATGAGGACTGGAAGGTATTGCGGTAGTCCTCAGGACTTTTCAGCATTGATGGACACAAGAGGAATGTCACTGTTTATAAAGTTCCAAGCTGCATGGTATAACTATGACCTCCTGGTAATCTGGGGCTCCTTAGCTCTTTCATTTGTTTGGAATTCATTTATTGTTAAACCAGACGACTGTCCTTCCATTATGCCAACCTATACAGCATTAGTACCGGATGCTTAAGTTCTAATTTTGCAAAATGGTCTTTTCAGGACAGAATAGTAAAAAGAATCCTACAGTACAAAATTAATATGTGTTTAAGATAATTAGTGACTACAAATTTTGAATCTGGTCAGTGTTGTTACTGTGGAGTCACAGAGTCCTGGAGGTTTTGCAATTAATGTAGACGTTTACATTCTTCCCTTTCATAATGTAGGCCATTAACTGGGACATTTCTAAGTTATTGAAACTCTCATAGGAGTTTGCTTAAATATATTACAGTTTTTAGCCTTATTTGTAGTAGTTCTATATATGTTAAATATTCCTCCCCCAAAAATTCCATTGATACCGTCTTACTTTTCCTTTTGAATATTTTTCCAGATTCTGTTTTATTTCGATATCGTTTTTACTGTCATTTTCACCATTGAAATTGCCGTAAAGGTAAAGCTTCCATTTTCTTCATTCCTCAATGTCAAACACTTTCTGTCTGGCCCTTTCATCTCTCTCATTTTGCATTTGGGTTACTACTGCCACTAACCACACCTGCCTGAACTGCAGTGTCTCTCAACACCACTAACTTGGTTTTGCTTCTTTTTCAGATCCTAGGCTATGCAGACTATGTCTTCACTAGTATCTTTACATTAGAAATTATGCTTAAGGTAATATGCATGATTAAACTGCACTTAACTGTTTTATTTGCTTTTAATTATGCTCATTAGTTTCATTTATTGTATAAACTGCACTTAACTGTTTATTTTTTCATTATGTAGCACAAGATCTGAAGTAGGGAGTTCATTTGTCAGCAACCTGTGGGTCTTGGATCCGATATCGGATCTGAGCCGGCAACTTATTTCAAGCTAATGGATCTGAGCTCCTAGCTCCTCCCTTCACCCATAATCCCCTGCTAACCCTCCATGACCTCAGATCTAGTTTGCCGAGCTTGTGGATAGCTGGATTCCTTTGAGCTCGACTAGTAATTGTCAGTTAAGTGTGTTTTTTCTGTCAACTTTCTTCTTTTTTTACAAAAATATAAAATGTGTGAGTGTTAGGTTCCCTGTAGTGCAAAAATATTTTTCTTTTAATTAGTTTTTTCCCTCCTTTTGCTGGTCGTTAGTGAGTGTGTGTGTGTGTTGCGTTTTGGGGCCTGTGTGTTTGTGTAACACTACCTTTTTCTTTAAGTATGGCTGAGGCCCCAAAAGCCATTTTTTCTAAATGTACCGAGTGTGGCCATAAGCTCTCCCTGGCTGATGGCCACACTCGGTGCGTTCGGTGCCTTGGGGTTGAACACCTCACCTCAGGCTGAACCATTTGTGCAGCATTCAACCCCAGGGTACTGAAAGAGCGGAGGTCGAAGCTGGTCTTGGCGGGACTTTTACCCCCAGACTCGGCTCCGGCCTCCGCTGCTCCCGTGGCTCTACCACAGGCTGTGGTTGCTGCCATTCCTGCCCCCCTTCCTTCGGCCGGGACTCAAACTCCCGCTAAAACGCCGGAGGGCAGGGAGGCCAGGAGGGAGAAACGGAGGGAGAAGCACCACAAGCAGCGGGCCAAGGCCTCCGCTTCGGCCCCGCCAGCTAAGCGGGCTTCTCCCTCCACTGCTTCTAGGTCTCCTCCTCCTCGGCTCCGATTCCCTTGTTTCTCCCCAGGGCCCGAGGAGGAGGAGGAGGCCCGATCTCCATCGAGGTCATCAAGGCGGCATTCCAGACCTGCCTCGGTGACCTCTTCGAGATCGACTTTCAGTATGTCCGATGCAGACTTGGACCGGATGATGCGAAGGTTCATCCAGGCCCAGCTGCAGATGGGAGTGCTCTTGCCTCCCACCCTTCGGGGGGGAGCTCGACACCTTTTTTCCATCCTATTGCTCCTTCTCCGACCTGCTATCCGGGCTCGGAGCGTTCGGAGCTGAGCAGCATTGGAGCCGGGGGTGGGTCGGTGCCGACAGTACTTGGTACTTCGGATCTGACCCTGCCCTCGAGCCTGTCGTATCCGACCTCTCGGACCCGTGGCCCGAGCTTTGGATCCAAGGGATTCAGTGTGCCTTCGGCTCCGTCCAGGTCGGAGCGCACTGGTCTTTCGGATCCGATGGTCTCGGCGCAGGTTCCGATCCCTTCATCGGATCCGAGTGGGAGCCGACTCTCGGAGCCCAGAGAGAGTGGTTCCCCCTCGGCTTTCAATGTAGTGGAGAGGGCTCTGTTGAGAGCATCCAGACCCCCGGCCCTTGTCTCTGCTCCACCCTGCACTCTCTCTCTGCTGGGCCAGGCTTCCATCACCCGGCCAAAGGGACAGCCTGCTTCAATGTCCCAGATGGTTCCATAGGAACAGGATGTTGCTGGCGAGGCCTCCTCAGACAGCCCCCCCGAGGAAGTGCCCTGCAAGCATAAGTGCAAGAGGAGGCACGTGAACTCCCCTGAGTCCTTAACTGAGGACACGGACTTGGAGGAAGGGGAAGGCTCCCCAAGATCACCCCCTGAGGATGTCTCCTTTGGAGACATCATGGAGATGCTGACGATCAGAGGAGGGTGGTCTGCCCCCAAGTCTTCCTCCGACGAGTCCGTGTTTCTGGAGGCATTCGAAGCAGGCCCGTCTACCTCTTGGGTGTCCCCTCAGGCCGACCCCTTGGTGGACCTTATTACCACCAGGACGTGGAAGGATCCGGACACCGTGGAGCCAATACCAAAATGCCCGGACAGAATACTAAGTCCCCCCTCAGACCGGTCGCACTGGAGTAAGGGTCCCCCGTAGATGCCATGTTGACGGCGGCAGCCACGAAGAGGGAACTAGCTCAGGAGAGCCCCTCAGTCCATCCACCGAGCAAGGAGTCCCGCTCGATGGACCGCTTAGGGAAGCGAGTTTTTAGTTCAGCGACCTTCTCGGTAAGGTCTCTGAACTATATGGCACATGTCATCAGGATACAGCGGGATCTTATCAAAGAATACGCTGCCTCCCCCGAGTCCATGTCGGCGGAGGACAAACAATTATACTCCACCCGAATGGCCACTCTGAGATCAATTTCTAGTACCTCTATGCGGCTATTGTCCCACGCCACCGAGGGAGACGCTAGGGCTAGCGGAGCAGGCCTAGTCATGAGACGTCAGGCATGGCTCTGTCATTGTGACTTTGCGGAGCCCTTTAAAGCGTCTTTTGCGAACGCCCCTTTCGATGGTTCTGCCCTGTTTGGCAAAACAGTTCGCGAGACACTTGTCCAGAGCGAGAAGGACGGGAAGACGTTGTCTGCCGTCGGAGTCCACTTCTCTGCTCCCCAGCGGTCCTTTTCGAAGAACCAAAAGGGTCAGAAGAAGATGTGGTTCCGGAAATCGCAACATTCCCAACCCGCTCCGGACAACTAGTCCTTCCGTGGCAGAGGGAGGACAGGGAGGACGCCGCCCCAGGGGCAGAGGGGCTCCGAGGAACTTTGGGTCCAGAGAACCTTTCTCTGAACAGCCCATGCAGCAACCTGAAGGGTTGCCCGACTGCTCCACTCTGGAGGCAGTCGGGGGGGCGCTTCTCGGAGCACCTAGCGGCATGGGAGTCCATCACGACAGACCGCTGGGTGCTTCGAATTATATCTAGAGGGTACAAAATACCATTACTTCATGTCCCCAAATTCAAGAACCTCCCCGATGTACCACCTGATCAGAGGGAGGCCACAGCCGCAGAAATTCAGCAGCTGCTAAGAAAAAGAGCCATCCAGCCCGACCCCAAGACCAGCTCGGATTAGGGTTCTACTCCAGGTTCTTTTTGGTGCCAAAAAAGACGGGGGACTTAAGACCGATTCTAGACCTTTCCTGCTTGAACCTGTCGGTAACCAAGGAAAAATTCCGAATGGTCACTCTTCAATCTATTCTCCCCCTTCTAAAGGAGAATGATTGGATGTGCTCTATAGACCTCAAGGATGTGTACTACCACATTCTAATGGACAGACGATCCAGGAGGTTCCTCCGCTTCCGGCTGGGAGCCAGTCACTACCAGTTCAGGGTCCTTCCCTTTGGCCTCACCACAGCTCCCAGGGTGTTCACCAAGGTATTAGCAGTGATTGCGGCCCACCTGGGACTCCAGGGAATACAGGTCTTTCCGTACCTGGACGACTGGCTCCTGACCGCCCCAACAAGGCATCTACTTTGCTCAGCCAGAGATTTCTTTCTCCGCCTAGCCCCACAGTTAGGCATCACCATCAGTGCCGACAAATCCCTTCTGGCCCCGACACAAGCCATAGGATTCATAGGAGCCAGAATAGACACCAGAGAGCTACGAGCCTTTCTAACGTCCGAGAGACTTCGGAATTTGCAACTCCATGTGCGGGATATCCTCCAATCAGAGACCCCACCAGCGGAATTGGTCCTGAGGGCACTGAGCTCCATGGCGGCAGCGATAACGCTCCTTCCATGCGCCCATCTGAATATGTGGGTACTGCAATGGACCCTTCCAGTGCAATGGTCCTTTCTGTCCTTTCCTCTTCACCACCCCATTGCTATCAGCAAGGCTTGCAGAAGGGCTCTATTATGGTGGCTCCATGCTTTGGACCGCCATACGGGCCGTCCCTTCTACACCTCTCCCCCTCTCGCCACAGTGACCACGGACGCCTCCCGCCTTGGGTGGGGGGGGGGCATTATTCAGGCAGGACAGTCCAAGGCACGTGGAACGATACAGAGACCTCCCTGCATATCAGCGTTCTGGAGATGAGAGCGGTGCTGTACGAGTTGCAAGCACTTCAGAATCTCCTCCCCATAGGAACGATTGCAATTCAGTCGGACAACATGTCGGTTGTCTGGTACATCAACAAACAGGGGGGAACCAGATCTTACCCTCTATGCCGCGAAGCCATGAGAGTGTGGGAATGGGCCATCTTCACCAACCGCTTTCTGAATGCAACACACATTCCGCGGCGGACCAACATCCTAGTGGACAAACTCAGTCGCACCCTTCTTACCCCGTACGAGTGGTCTCTCAACCCACTAGTAGCGAAGCAGATATTCGCAATATGGGGGCAACCCTGCTGCAATCTTTTTGCCTCTCCCTCAAACACCAAATGCGGCAATTTCTTCGCTCTGATTCCCCCTCCAGGGGAAACTCCAAGAGACGCTCTGGTGCATGCTTGGCCACCCGGTCTACCTTATGCCTATCCTCCTCTACCCCTAATGCTGCAACTCTTACAGAAAGCCTTGTGGTTGGGGAGCAGGATGATCCTCATTGCCCCATTCTGGCTTCGGCAAATTTGGTTCCCTTACCTGTGGTCTCACCTAGTGAATCCTCCTTGGATTCTGGATCCCAGTCCAGATCTAATCTCCCATCCGTCGGACTTACCGACCCCAAATCTGGACAATCTGAAACTGACAGCTTGGTTGCTCCAGTTCCACTCCTAGTTAGGACTCCCGGTATCTCTTCACCAGTCAAAGCCATCCTTGTGGCAGCGCATAAGCCCTCCACCAGGAAAGTGTACCACAGTAAATGGAAACGTTTCTCCATCTGGGCGGAGCATCATAATCTAGATCCCTTTACGGCTCCTCTTCCGTCCATATTAGACTTCCTAACCGAACTTTTTCAGGAAGGCGTTAGTTACTCAACTGTCAAAGTGCAATTGGCGGCCATCTCACATTACCATGTGGGACATGATACAGGGCCTTTGATGTTGGCCAAGTTGTGTAAAACCTTTCTCAAGGGCACCTTTTTGCTTAGACCCCCTATAAAAGAAGTCGTACCACCGTGGGATCTTTCACTAGTTCTTCAAGCCTTGACTGCTCCACCTTTTGAACCCGCTGCTTCAGTAGATCTCAAATTCTTGTCCTGGAAAACAGCATTCCTTGTAGCCATCACTTCTGCAAAAAGAGTTTCGGAGCTTCAAGCTCTTTCTGTGAAGCCTCCTTATTTGATCTTTCACCCGGACAGAGTGTACCTCAGGATCAATCCTCTTTTCTTCCCAAAATAGCATCAGAAACCAATATAAATCAATCCATAAATTTACCGGTTTTCTTCCCTAAATATCAGAATAAAGGAGAGTACAAGCTGCACTCATTAGATGTTCATAGGCAGCTACGCTTTTATACTCATAGAACAGCTGGTCATAGACAATCCGACCAGCTGTTCATTTCCTTTGCCAAATTTAATTTGGGGAAAGCAATATCAAAAGTATCTCTATCATGCTGGATTTCTCAATGTATCCTATTAGCGTACCAAGCCTCTGGGAGACCCGCACCTGAAGGAGTTCGCGCACATTCCACTCGTTCCATCTCTACTTCTGCGGCCTTCAAGTCTAGAGTCCCATTGGATGATATTTGTTCAGCAGCCACTTGGGCCTCATCTCATACCTTTATTAACCACTACAAACTGGACGTGATTTCTAGAGGGAGAGCATCCTTTGGCTCTGCGGTGCTTCGCAATATCCTTCCATGATGGCCACCCAAGGTTCAGGTAGCTGGGGACTCTGTCCCACAGGTTGCTGACAAATGAACTCCCTACTTCAGATTAAGAAGTTATGTACTCACCATAACGTTCCATCTGAGTAGGTAGCTTCATTTGTCTGCAACCATCCCCCCCTCCTTCCCCCTGGCCTTCTTCGGATCTATATTAGTTGGATACCCGTTTTGGGTATATATTGAGGGGCAAACTCGATCTGAGGTCATGGAGGGTTAGCAGGGGATTATGGGTGAAGGGAGGAGCTAGGAGCTCGGATCCATTAGCTTGAAACAAGTTGCAGGCTTGGATCTGATATCGGATCCAAGACCCACAGGTTGCAGACAAATGAAGCTACCTACTCAGATGGAACGTTATGGTGAGTACATAACTTCTTATTTCATTTATTGCAGCAAATTGTAATTCATTATGAGATGAAGTAGTCCAGGGCCGTCTACGGGTATTTTAATACTGATGTCAGTGTTTTAATCCTTGGCAATTGCAGCCACCAGTAAAATGAACCGATATGAGCAAATACTGTGGGAGCACCTTCTGATGCGGCAGCATTTGAACATAATTATGGCACAGGTCTGCTTCCTTTCCCATCTATGAACCTACATAATTTTTAGAAATATGGTTTTTATACAGAAACTTTTCTTTTGTGATAATTTTTCAGTTAAAATTCCTTTCAGACTCATAAAATGCAAGGGAGAATAAAGTCTTGCAAAAATGCATGCATTTTTTTACAGTCATTTTACATGCATCTTTATGTTGTAGTTCACCATTAAACAGGCAACTCTGTGTAGTGTGTGGCTGTGTGGCTGTTCTGTTAGTGGGACTTGGTATGTTTTTTTTTCTTTAAGTCACAGACATGAAAATAGCAATGATCTGTCACCACAGCCCACATTTTGTATAAGAAAACGTATTTTATTGAAGAATAATGAGAATAATATTAATCATTTATTCACACCATAAACAAGAAGGTTTTTGAAAGTAGTGAAAAACAAGAAACACTATCATATTACAAGGCATATGCTTTAATTTAAATTAGGTGAGCTTATAAAAAAATCAAGAGGACTAACTTGAATTGCCCTAATATAAATACACATATCACAGTAATTCTAAGTAAATGGTCATCCATTGATTAATTTCTGATATTTATGATTAAATACATTTCCTTGTTGCAGAGGAGCCTGCGGCCCCCTCCCCATCAAACATACACGCAAATACCACATGTCATAGACACCTGCTGATAGTTTGGGTGATCACCAGTTCATCTACAGAGTGTCTTTGAAATACACGGGAGGAAACTAGGGCATCTGTCAAAAATCTGTGCAGACAAAAGGAGACAATGTAGACTCCATAGGGGTAGTATGACAGCTGAGGACATAACTGTATAAACACATACTGTGAGGCAGAAATCCTAGCTGCTGTACCACTGCCCTGCTTAGTCACTGAATTAATAATTAAAAATCAGCACTTAATCATTTTAGTAATCATCTGGAGTCTGTGAACAGAGGTATTTATCTGTGATGCAGCATCATTTTAGCCATACTTTTAGATTTGGTGGGTTAAGTTTCAAGTGGGGAATAGCAGGTTCAAAGCTTCAAAAGATGAAAAAACTTTTGGAAGCTGTATCGCAATAACTTTAGTTCAGAAGCAGCTTCTTCGTAGTAATTGTTGAGCTGACATTTTGCCCAAGCGTGCAGTGATTTTGGTGACATTTGAACTTTGCTAGCATCTTGGAATTCACAATTTTATTTGGAAGTCTTGAGTTTCCTTTCTGCCTTGTTATACCTGTAATCATATTAAAGGCATTATTCCTTGTTTGAAGATTTTAAAACAGTGAGTAAAAAAGTCACACAGAAAAACCAGTTGGTTAAAAAACACAAAAAGAAAAATCTAGCAAAGCCAGACTTTCGAAGATTTTGTCGAATAAATGCAGTCAGAGCTCAACAGGTAGTTGTTTGTCTTAAGGGAATTTATTGGCCCATATTAAATTTCCCCTATACAACCTATAGTAAATGGAATGTAGTCTCAAGGTTGATAGCTTCCTGGAGTATGGGAATCAGTGGATGGAAGGATGGAAAAAGTTTTTTAGTAAGATGTTTATGAAGCCATTATAACTTGCCTGTGCCCCCCCATAGTATAACTGCAGAAGGACACACAGTACTTTATCTGTATGTATAGTTTCATAGCTAAATCCTAGGCAATCGGTCTGCAGATTATTACAAGCCTAGCCAATAACCAAGGTCAGAATCAAACACTGTACCTTGCTTTTGTGAGGTAAAGACCTTAACCATTATGACATCCATCATTTCCATGTTCTTGTCAGACTCTTAATACAGAAATTGTAACTTCATGACTTTTGAACATTCACATGAAACAGTTCTTAGACTGGTTTCATACTAATAAAGTACATATCTATCTCGCATCCAAGTAACAGACTTACAAACTGCCTCTAAGTTTTATTCCTTGGCAGCTTCCATGGAGACTTTTGAGGCCCTCGTGTAATGTGCCTTTATACCGTTTGACATTTTTATACCAGCTTTAGATCATAGGGCATTTCTGTCTCTGCCTCTCCCTTTGTCATACACCATTAATCATATTCTAATAATATTCCCAGTTCTTGTAAAGCAGAGCACCTCTTTGGCCATCTTCAAGTGCAGTCTGGACGATTGGATGGGTAACTGTAAATTCACCCCTGGGGTTCCACCTGTGTCTCTCTTGGACAGGGGCAGTAGGTGCTGATCGTGGAAACAGGGGCAGAACTTAGCTAAGCTTGTAAGGGCTCTAGAGCCATTAGCCTAGTAACTTCTTATGATCCTATAATCATTTCCTTTGATCTACCCATTTGGAAAGCACACATGCTCCACGGACCCTAGTGGGGACTTACAAACATTTTTGTTGTGACATGGGAGTTGAACAGGCATTTAATCTCTATTTTCAACCATTCTGTTGTCACAATATTGTGTTAGCTCACTCATTAAATCAGACATGCATAAATAAAGGTGATCAGTGTCCTTAGATTGTGAGTCCTTCTACCTGAGGTTTGTGGAGCCAGTGAACCAAATTAGGGTAGTTTATTAATTTGTTTTTCTGTTAACACTTAATTTTCTTTTTTATTAAAACTTTTATATATGTATATATATATATATATAAAGGTATCCTAGCTTTCATCACCCAAGAAAATTATTTTCCTGTTTCCCTGACGAGCAGAGCCACAGAAGTGATCCCCGTGGTGAAAGTCCTATTTCCGATCCAATCATCAAGATTTTTCTTGAAGAGTGCGGATCTCTGTTTGACATAGCTAGGTAGTCCGTTCCAGAGTATGGGAAGTCTCTGGGACAGGAATCTATCCCTCCAGCATGTTCTGTTTATTGTGGTGACAAGGTTTAGGTCCCTACAGCATGTAGCTCAGAGGGATTGTGATTTCTTTAAGTGGAGCATGTCCAACAGCTCTGGGTTTGACATAGCTTTGTATGTTAGGCAGAGATCGCCTCTGAGTAGGCGAAATGCGACGGAGTAAAGTTGGAGATTTTTGAGATGGTCTGCGTAGGGCATCTGTTTGAGGCCTGTAATCCTTTTTGTGAGGTATTTCTGTGGCCTTTCCAGTTGTTGTAGATGTCTTGTGAGGTACATACCAAAAGGGGGGTTGTACTCTATAATGGGTCTAATGAGTGATGAGTAGAGGGGAGCAATGACCTCTTTTTTCCTGGATGAGAAACCTTTTGTGATGAAGTGTGCCATGTAGAAGGATTTCCTGACTACTGTGGCAATGTGATTATCAAAGGAGAGATTACTGTCCACCTGTGTCCCAAGGTGTCTTATCACACTTTCGGTGTTAAGTAGACTGCCACCTGAGTGGTAGTTCATGGGTACAGAGTTTTTACCAAAGGGGATGACAGTGCACTTTTTGGCATTGAGCTTCAGGCCATGGCTTTGACACCAGGCATCTATCTCAGTGAGGCCCTTTTGTAGGATGTCCACATCGTTAGGAGTTTTGATTATGGCTCCTAGTTTGCAGTCATCTGCAAACTTCGTTAGCCAAAGACATTCTCTGTTAGCCTATACTTCAGAGAAGTAGATACCAAACAGGAGAGGACCCAGGACTGAACCCTGTGGTACTCCACTTGTCACTGGTCTGAAGTCGGATTTGGAGTCTGCTACTTTCACAGTGTGGGTTCTGTCCATGAGTCAGTTGGCAATCCATCTTGTGACATAGGGATTTATACCTAGTTTAGTGAGTTTATTTATAATTCCTGAGGGGGGAATGGTGTCGAAAGCCTTGGCGAGATCTAGATAGGCTGTGTGAACTACCTTACCCTCATCTATGGCTTTGGTGACTGCTTCAAAGAAGTCGATCAGGTTTATGATCTGCCTTTTACAAACCCGAACTGGGTGGGGTCCAAAGTTTGGAGATTACCAATGTCTTTGTTTATGAGTTCCATGATGATACGTTTCATAGCCTTGCAGACCAGGATCGTCAGGCTAATGGGGCGGTAGTTCCCGGGGTCCATCATGGCTCCCCCTTTGTGGAGTGGGATAACCGTCGCAGTGCGCCATTCAGTGGGTGTATATATATATATATATATATATATATATATATATATATATATATATATATATATATATGGGTCTATTTGATATGTTCAAAATTTCAAAACAAATTTACTGAAGTGTTTTTGTGTGTTTTATGATATGTAGGAGATGTTTGACATTTCAAAATGTCGATCATATGGTCTTGGCCATATTAAAGTCGACGTTTTGGAATGTCGAACATCTGAAATAGATCTATATATATATATATATATATATATATATATATATATATATATATATACACACACAAACATATACACATATAGATATAGTCATACATATATGTGGGTGTTGGACACCCAATTGAATTGACAGCAGTATGCCATTACCTGTCTGGTTGACACAGACAGATGGTTGACAGGTGTGTGATATGTCTGTCCCCAGATAGGGGAATATTCCCTATCCCTGAAGATTGTGTGATATATGAGTTAGTGTGTATAATTACCAGGGTGTGGGGTCTTACCACCCCCCCTGGCAAAAGCACTTGCTGTTTCGACTTGGCCACATACTAAAGCTCGAGGACTTCCACTGGCTTGTGGCAGTATCCCTATCACGTCATGCTGTAGTGAAGCTCCCCAGATCTCATTTGCCGCTAAACAGATCACAGGCTTCCATCTTGGCTCTGGCTAAGTAGACCAAACTAATTACTTTTTTATTGTTACTATATCTTTTTTCTCAATATTTATCTTGTTAAATTGTTTAAAATAGCGATTACTATTTGTAGTACTTAGAACAATTTGTTGCTGTATTGTTGCTTCTGGCCATCGTATATTCATTAGGCCTTGTGTTTCTTTTTCCCTATCCTGACTATTTTTGCTACTTTTGCTGTATTAGAGTAAATAGATAGGCATCAGCCCTTTTAAGTTAGAGGGCTGCTGCTGCCCGTTTTACTTAGAGGGCATTTTGTGAATGTGTATTATGTATAGTAGTTTTCCTACTGTTTGAATAAAAGGGGCATAATTTAGAGTGAATAAAAGGGGTTTAAGTTAGAGGGCTGCTGCTGCCCGTTTGAGTTAGATGGCAACCGAATGTCTTTCCTTAACTCTTGTTTAAAAAAAAAAAATCTTTGTGTGGTATTTTGATATTTCTGATATATATTAGACTGTAGGCTTTAATAGTTGTTGGTAGTTATTGTTTTTTGCTCTTGTGTGTTTGTGAGGACTGTGATTCAAACATGTCCAAAGACCATAAAGAGGCTAAACCTTCGGGTTTTAAAAAGTGTCGCAAGTGTAGTCAGAAGATGACCATAATGGACTCCCATAGTGTGTGTGTTTATTGCCTGGAAGCAGTACATTTGCAAGAATCTTCCTCGATATGTCACTTGTTTAGTTCTAGAGTACTACTAAACGTAAAAATAAGTTGATTGTGAGAGGCATACTGAAGTCCCCTTTCCAGGAAGCGAAAGAAGAAGGTGCGGGCATGTCAGCATCAACAAAATCACCTTCTACTAAGTCAGGCAAGTCCACTAAAAGATCTTCTCCCTCTGAACCTGTAGCAAAATTGAGTAAAATCGTGTCTTAGGCTCTGACTATGTCGGAACCGACAAAAACTACTTCTTCGGCGCTAGCTGTTTCAGTGCCTATGGAATTTGAACTCAGGAGCCAGTCCCCCGAATTGGAACCAGTTAGTCCTGTGCTGAGGTCACCTATTCTGCAATCAACCAGATTGCCCACTCTATCCTCTAAGTCCTCCAGGAGTCTTTCGGACGATGATGTGTATAGGCTGGTGTGTAGGCTTCCAAAGACACCGGCGCTGGCCGAACTTCTTTCGGCTCCAACCCATAAGGATTTGGAGCCAGCCAAGACTATGTCACTGGCATCAGTTTCTCCTCCGAGCTGACCCGGGACATCAGAGCCGGAATACTTGGAACTGACTGTTGTGGAACCATCGTTGCAGAGAACCACCCTGGTATCTTCGGAACCTACGTCTGCTCTGACATCCTTGGTTCCATCTGAGGAGTCTAGGAGCTGATGCTCTCTGGTTGGTCTGGGGAGGGGAGTCGGATCAGACATTTTTCTTATCCGAACTTGCCTCTTGGGGCTTTGGCGTGTATGAGCTTGGCTCCTACATCAGCTTTGGAGCCAAACCCCTTCTTTCCAGGGATTTCTTCTGGCTCCTCGGAGCCAGAAGTATGTTCAGATCAGGGGAGGGGGGCTTTTGAACTGATGAGGAGGGTGTTATCTCCTCAGACAGCTCCACTCAGGGGTTCTGACATTCCTCCCCCAAAGGCTCTAGCATCCGTCTCTGCACCACACCATCCTCAGACTACCCAGAGGAGTCATTCACCTCAGACACAGACCTCAATGAGTCAGAAGGGTCTCCACGGTTGCCGTCTGAGGATGTCTCCTTTGCAGACATCCTAGAAATTTACCTGAAGGCCATTGGGGCTCACCCTTTAGCCATTTGCATGTCTCTGCCTTTCGATGAACTTATGGAGCTAGTTAGTCTAAAGGCGTAGGAGTCTCCAGATGCAGTGGAACCTGTCCCTTGGAGGCCAAATAAGTTCATTACAGCCCCCTTCAGATAAAGCCTTCCTGTCCAAGGGTGTCCCTGTAGATGCTATGGTGGTGGCAGCAGCCACCAAAATGGAACTTTCTAAAACATCCTCGTCTGTCCATCCACCGAACAAGGAGTCTCGTATGATGGACAGATGCAGGAAGCGCACCTTTGCTTCAGTGACTTTTGCTCTCCGATCGCTGAATTATCTGACGCATTTTACAAGGTTACAAAGAGATCTTCTAAAGGAGCTAGGAGATAATCTCCAAGGTACAGTAGCTGCAGGGGTAGCAGACAAGGTTTCCTCTCAGCTCTCCACCTTAAATTCTGTGATCAACTCCTCCATGAGGCTCATTTCATACGCAGCAGATGGAGTGAGCAGAGCAGCGGGTTCAGGAATTTCCCTAAGGAGACATTCCTGGATGTGCTTATGCTACTTTGTGGAACCTTTCAAATCTTCTTTTACTAATGCCCCATTTGATGGCTCATCCTTGTTCAGGCCAAAAGTTAAGGAGATGCTAACTAGGTGTGAACAAGAAGGAAAGACTCTCGCTGCCATAGGAGTCCATTTTTCCATACCTTCTAGGCCTTATCCAAAAGGACAGAAGGGGGAAGATGTGGTTCCGTAAATCTCAGAGAGCTTTTCAGGACACAAGTGGTGATTCTTCCCCTATGGGCAGAGGGGGAAGTACAAATGGAAGATGCTATCTGTGTGGCAGAGGGAGTCCAGAAAACCAGGGCGACAGAGATTATTTCTGTAGTTGGCCCTTTCAGTGCTCCTGAAAGGAGGCCCATCTGTCCAACTCTGGAGGGAGTCAGGAGTCGCTTATCTTTGTTCATAAATGCCTGTCTGGAAATAAAAGACAAGTGGGTACAAGGTGTCAATATCCAGGGGATACTCCATATCACTTTCTCTTCCATCACAAACATAAAGAAAATCCCAGACATTCCACCCAGTCAGAGGGATCAAGCAACTCTAGAAATTCAAAAGTTGCTAGAAAAAAGAGTCATCCAAAGAGTCCTCGCAGACCATATAGAATTCGGAACTTATTCAAGATTCTTTTTAATGCCAAAACCAACTGGGGACTGAAGACCAATTTTGGATCTCACCAGATTAAATGAATCAGTAAAAAAGGCCAAGTTCCGGATGGTAACACTGCAGTCGATTCTTCCATTTTTGGGAAAAGACAATTGGATGTGCTCTACAGACCTCCAGGATGCGTACTACCACATAAAGATGGGCAGGCCATCCAGACGTAATCTGCGCTTCTGGCTGGGAGACTGTCATTACCAGTTTCGAGCTCTGCCCTTTGGTCTCACCACAGCCACCAGAGTGTTCACCAAGTGTATGGCAGTAGTCACGGCTCACCTGAGACGTCTAGGATTCTGAGTGTTTCCGTATCTGGATGACTGGTTCCTAACTGCCACCACCAAGCATCTACTACTGGAATCAAGAGACACAACTCTCTCTCTTCTCTCCTGGGAATCACAATAAATTACGAAAAATCTGCCTTGTTGCCATCGCAACATATCGTGTTTATAGGAGCAGATATAGATACAATAAACATGAAGGCAAAACTTCCTACAGAAAGAGTCTTAGTTCTGAGAAAGCAAGTCTCCAACCTTCTCTCCAAAACAAAAGTACAGGCCAAAACAGTCTTGAAAGTCCTGGGCACCATGGCATCTGCAATAAGTCTAGTTCCACTGGCATGCATGCACATGAGAATTCTGCAGTGGCTTCTATTCACCCTGCAGTCGTTACAAGAACTACCTATGTCTCACCAAATTCTGTTAAACAGAGTCCTGCAAGAAGGACCTTTGCTGGTGGCTTCACTCCAGTCATGTGACATCTTGTCAGCCTTTCTTTCCCCTCCGCCGGTGGCCACAGTGACGACGGATGCTTCCCAGATAAGGTTGGGGGGAATTATCTGGGCAGGACAGTTCAAGTCACTTGGCAGGATCACGAGGCCCACTTACACATCAATATCCTATAAGGGCAGTGCTTTTGACGTTGCAAGCACTCCAGGACTCCCTTCCACTGGGAACAATTGCAATTCAGACAGACAATGTGTCGGTTGTCAGGTACATAAACAAGGAGGGATCAGGCCTTACCCCCCTTTGTTGAGAGGCCCTGAGATTAATGCAATGGGCGATCTCCTCCCAATGCTTTCTAATAGCAACGCACATCCTGGGGAGGTCAAACATGATAGCAGACAAACTCAGCAGAGTGATTCTCATGGCCCACGAGTGGTCCCTAAAACAAGAAGTAGCAGAGAGGATCTTCCACAAATGGGCAAGCCTTGCTGCGACCTTTTTGCCACTTCCATGAATGCCAAATGCAGCAGCTATTTTTGTCCTAATCCCCCCTCCTGGGGAGTCACCAAGGGATGCACGTGTACACAATTGCCCCCCGGGACTTCTTTATGCCTTTCCTCCCTTTCCACTAATACCTAAGATTCTCCAGAAAGCCAACTCATTAGGAAGCAGGCTAATTCTCATTGCACCTTAGTGGCCTCGTCAGATTTGGTTCCCCTTCCTTTGACCTCATCTTCAGGAGGAGCCGTGGGTTCTGGACCCAGTTCCAGACCTTCTGACTCATACATCTGAAACGCTCCACCCTTGTCTTCCAGTCCTAAAACTGACAGCTTGGGTGCTCCGATTCCAAATATAGCCAAGCTTCCTAACCTCCCTCATTCGGTCAAGCATTTCTTGATCTCTTCTCATAAAGCTTCAACAAGAGAGTTATATATCAGTAAATGGAAGAGGTTTTCTTCCTGGTCTCTGACAAGACACATTGATCCCTTATCTGCTACTATAAGTTCTATCCTTGAATTTCTGGCAAAACTATTTAATGAAGGCGCATCTGCAGCTACCATTCGTATACAGTTAGCAGCAATATCTAATTTCCATATAAGCGATTTCACCCCTAATTTGATGTCCCACAAAATATGCAAAGCCTTCCTGAAGGGTACTAACTTTTTAAGACCACCCATAAAAACACCCCTGTTCTGTCCTGCTTGATTCTATCCCCCCTTTGAACCTGCATCATCGTGTGATCTAAAATTTTTAATGTGGAAGATATGTATGTTGATTGCCATCACTTCTGCCAGAAGAGTTTCAGAGCTGCAATCTTTATCGATCAAGCCACCGTATATGCTTTCTCATAATGACAGAGTATCCCTTCGAATAAACCCATCCTTCCTGCCAAAAGTATGTTCAGAATTTAACCTAAATCAGTCCATCGAGTTACCAGTTTTTTGTCCAAATCATGGCAACAAGGCAGAATATAGACTTCACCAATTGGATGTTCATAGGCAATTACGCTTTTACTTACATAGAACAAATGACTTCAGGAAATCTGATCAGTTATTTGTGTCATTTTCAGAACCAAAGAAAGGTGCCCCTCTATCTGAGGTCACTCTTTCAAAATGGCTCTCAGATTGTATCACTACTATACATGAATCCAATAACAAGATTCTTCCTTTTAAAGTCAAAGCCCATTCTACAAGAGCCATGGCAACCTCTTCTGCTTTTAGAGCAAGGCTACCACTTGATAGCATTTATGCTGCTGCAACTTGGGCTATGCCTCATACCTTTATCACTCATTACAAGGTAGATTTGGCCTCCAGGGACAGGGCCTTTTTTGGGTCCACTGTCCTGAAGAATATACTCCTGTGAGCCAACCAAGAAATATGGTGCTAGGGACACTGTCCCAACCAGTAAGAATGAAGGTAAGATAGAACAACATAACATAAAGAAGTTGTGTATTCACCATAATGTTCCATGTTTGTTGTCCATCTCGCCTTCATTCTTACATCCCACCCTCCTTCTCCCTACCTATGGCTCCTGGAGGACAGTAGAGGACAAAGAGGTTCTTTCTCTGGCAAGTGTGTCCCTGGCCTTCTTCATGGTCTTCATAATAGGTATTGATGTTACCTTGGGTTCCTAATGTTATCAGCAAATAAGATCTGGGGAGCTTCACTAGAGCTTGATGGGATAGGGATACAGCCACTAGTCAGTGGAAGTCCTTGAGGCCAGTGGAAGTCCTTGAGCTTTAGTATGTGGCCAAGTTGGAACTGAGAATTGGTTCCGAACCCAACCAGTAAGAATGAAGGCGAGATGGACAACAAACATGGAACATTATGGTGAGTACATAACTTCTTTCTTAGTCTGCTCTGTGGTAATCTTCTGAGGAAACACAGAAAGTGCTGATATGCCCTAGGGCAGATAGCTTAGTATGAACTTATGAACCTATAACCTCGAAAAAGGGCATAGCAAAATTAATTTAAAATGGGTGGCGAAAGCCAAACACACTCTGGCTAGACTTATAAATGCCCTAGGGCAGATAGCCTAGTATGAACCTATGAACCTATTTATGAATTCAACGTTATGAGATCAGTTTATTGGGTGTTAGTGTACTATCCATTTGATCAGGTGTATGTATATGTGTGTATATGTTTGTATGTAAATATATGTGTGTGTGTGTGTGTGTGTGTGTGTGTGTGTATGTATATATATATATATATATATATATATGTGTGTGTGTGTGTGTGTGTGTATATACACTGCTTCATACTGAACTATTATGACATTTCTTGACCACTTAGAACATTTTGTACTATCTATGCTATTTTCTAAGTAGAGCATTGCCTTTTTGTTTTTCACCTAATAAATTTGAATGACTGGTCAGTTGTCAAGAGTGCATGATAGCATATTAAAGTTACAGTTAGTATTCCATAAAATAATAAAATAATTAGTGTTTGTTGGTGTTAATCCTCCTTTAATCTTATTTTTGTACACTTCTATAATCAGACCTGTAGTAGTCTTGGACTACTGCATCCCTTTGTGTGGAGGTGTGTAATTTTACATGGTCTCAATAGCCTGTAATTTCTCAAAAGTGCATTAACGTATGTCACCAAGCTAGAAGTCATTGTTCTGTAAGAGCAACTGAGGGAAACATTTTTAACCTTTGTATATTACTTACACTAGCAAAGGACTGCTACTGTAAACTCTAAATATCTTTTATGCTGTTATTTTACCATTATGGTATGTATTTTCTGGCTTTATTTACCATATTTCACCAGTTATTAGCTGAATATATTTATTTAACATTTGTTTACCTGGAAAGTCTGACTTGGAAAGAAGCCAATTTTCAGCGGCGGCACGGTGAGAAACACTCCAGATGCATGTCTTTGAAACACGGGAGGAAACTGAAGCACCCAGAGGAAACCCACACGAACACAGGGAGGACATGCAGAATCCACACAGAAGGCAGGAACCTCTTGCTGTGAGGTGACAATGCTACCGCTGCACCACTGCACCATATATGTCAGTGTTTTTTCAGATTCTGCAAATAAGCATAAGCTACTCACTTGCAAGTCATGCTTTTACTTAGTGACTTATGACCTGTTTAAAATTTTGACCCACTCCTAGTGCATAATACTTTCCTTTGAATGAGACAGTCACATTATGTTAGCTTGAACCTTATCTGTTCATGATCTGGCCTCTCCTTGAATTAATAGCAGAATTCTCCTTGATTGTATTTTTCTCCATTTCCCTCCCTCTCATACATATTTACTAAATTATACTCCTGTTTAGCAACTTGCAGCCTCAGTGAGTCTACTTATATCATTGATTTGATTTTCCTCTATGAATGTGTTTGCATTGTCTGCAAGTGTCCCTTCTTATAGAATATGCTGCAGATGAATTCTGCTTACTGAACATAGTTTTTGTCACTTATGCCAAGTATTTGTGGAGACATGTCTGTCCGCCTTTGCTGTAGTTTGGATCCGTAGATACGACTTTGCCTCTTCCATCCATTCCTTAATGGATAGATTATCAAATATGACTACGATCCAACATCAGCTTCTTTCAGTCTTTTGATTCAATACTCAAGCTCTTACCCTTACCCATAGTCCCCTACCATTAGCAGTTTATCTCAGATTTCATTTGCTGCTTATTTGCATCGGACACGATCTCTGACTTAGGCTTAGGTGACAGCTAAGTGCTTATTTTTTTAACTTTTGAAAGTTATTTACTTGCAGTAATTTATCTCTTACCTAGTTTACCTTTTTTTAATTTGCCTTTTTTGTCACTTGTTTCCCCATCTCCATAGATTTGTTCAAACCTTCTTTGCTAAGTTTTATTGTTATGCTTTTACTTCTTCTTTTGTCTGATTTGGGTTCAGACTATTGTTGTTAGCAGTTTTGATAGTTGTTAACTTTTGTAGTTGCTTAACAGTTGTGTGTTGCTATTTCTCTTTGCTTAGTAACACGGCAAAAAAAACTTCTGACTTTTAAAACGTGGTTTGAGGCCACAAAATTCCTAACTCTGATGCATATGCCAAGTGTGTCAGTTGTTTAGAAACTCTTCATTTGGATGATTAGTGCTCTGTTTGCGCATCTTTCATTTCTAGGGCCTTGACCAAGAGAAGGAATAAACTAGTGCTCAAAGGAGTTATCCCTACTACAGTGAGATAAGTGTCCCTCCCTCACCATCATTAAGAAGTCTCTTGAAAAATCTATGGATAAGAAAAGTAGCAATAAGCTGAGGGATAAATATAAGGAGAAACACAAGGATACAAAGAAACAGTTGCTGGACAGGTTAAGTTACTTGGGTGTGGCCCTGAAGATGCAGGGAACCTTGGATCTTATTCCATGTCACAGCCTATAAGTATCGGAGCCAGCACTTTTCTACTCCCAGAGTCACACTTCTTGTTGGAGTCAGTCTCTTTATGGGCTCCAGTTGTCTCTTCTCTAGAAATAGCCCTTTCACAAGGCATCAAGACCCCTTTCCACTGCTTCATCCCTTAGATTGGTCCTTCGGGAGTCTTTTTGAAGTGGACATTGACACAATGATGAGGAAGTTCCTCAGGACCCAAATCCAGTTGGGGGGGTCTGCCAGCTCTGACCCCTGTTGGAGTCATATGCCATCGGCCATCCCTTCATCAGATCTA
The DNA here is from genome assembly GCF_019279795.1 of Protopterus annectens. Lineage (NCBI taxonomy): Eukaryota > Metazoa > Chordata > Ceratodontiformes > Protopteridae > Protopterus > Protopterus annectens. Next base: position 137,018,935 of record NC_056745.1, read on the forward strand.
ACCCTCAGACTCTGAATTCTTGGATCTGGCCACTTCCTGGGATTTGTCAGATCTGAAGACTTGATCTTCTTCAGCTCTGAGTTGTTCAGATCTCGATGAATCTCAGAGCCAGGGTGTCAGAGTTGGCGCTGTGGATTCAGGCTTGACTATGAAGCTTGTGGAGCCATCCGTTCCCATGGGAGCTTTAGCACTGGATTGCTCTGTATTGGAACTGACTTTGGAGCTGAGTTGGGTGGGCCTTTGAGGCCAACCTATGTTAGGGTCCTTGGATCCTACTGGGATGACCTCGGGGCTTATGTCAGCTTCTGCCATTGAAGTTTTAGAGGGGGTCCTTTGTCACTCTAAGGAGAAGACTTCCCTTTCCAGCCAAGAGATGCACTTGCACCAACAGAGCTCTTTGTGTCCTTGCCCTTTACATTCTATCATGTCGGGAGAGCCAAACCTTCAAAGCACTGAAACAGACCACATTGTGGTCACCCTTTTGGCTTCAGAGTCCTCCTCAGGCTGTCCCACTGGGATGGTTCATCAAAAGCAGTCATGAATGAGAAGGCATGTTGACTTACAGTAGGAGTCTTTAATGGAGGATAGTAATTTCATTGAAGAAGAGGAGTTCTCCAGATCCCCCCTTGAGGATGTCATTTTGGGTGAGATTTTAGAACTGCTTAGAAAGAAAGGATAGTGATCCACTGGAATTCACTCCCAGTAGGAATCAGTTTATCTTGGGGATTGTGGGGCTGGCCCATGTAACTCTTGGACGTGGTCCATCCCGCAGATGTGTTGATAGATTCAATCTCTAAGCAGGTATGGAAGGAACTGGATGTATTTAAACCTATTCCCTGGAAGCCAGACAAGTTTTTGATATCAGCTAAAGATGACCCCTTTTAGAGCAAGGGTCCCACACTGGATTCCATGGTGGTGGTGGTGGCCACCAGGAAAGAGCTTCACTGTGTATCTCCCTGATAGGGAGTCCAGGTCATTGGGCAGATCTGGGGAGTAGGTATATACTTCAGCAACCTTTGCTTTCAGGGTGCTGAACTGCTTGGCTCATGTAACATGCTCCAGAGGGATTTAATTAAGGAGCTATCTGAATCCCTCTCTGTGCATCTCTGTGACTTTGTGGAACACTTTAAAACATCTTTTATCAATGCCTCCTACAATGATTCCACACTTTTTGAACCTAAAGTGAAAGAGATGCTGTTCAGAAGTGACAAGACAGCAAAACCTTGTTGTCTTCCATAGGAATATGGTTTTCTACTCTCCCAGAGTACCTTCTCTGGAAATCAGAAGGGTGGGAAAGATATTGGACCCAATGCTTCTGGTGGTAGGTCCCCCGAGGTAGAGGGGGGATCAGTAATAGTGGATGCCACCCCCAAGGCAGAGGTGGTCTGCAGAACCAAGGATTTATGGGTTCTTTCTCTGAAAGGCCTTTCCAGCTCCGCAGAACAGTTGCCTGACTAGCGCATTCCGGAGACAATCAGGAGGCACTTACCCCTGCACCCCATGGCCTGGGCATCCATCACACAAGATGTTTGGGTGCAAAGGATTATAACCAAAAGTTACACGGTTCCCCTTTCTGTCTTATCCCACATACTCAGGGCAACTTGCTGGTGTACCACCCTCTCAGTGGAAGGCAGCAGCACTAGAAATAAGAAAGCTACAACAGCAAGGATCCAGAATTTGCTCAAGGGTCTTTTTGGTGCCAAAGAAAAACGGGGACCTTAAGCCAAGCTTGGACTTTAGTCTGTTAACCAATATGTGAACTAGATGAAATTACAGGTGGTCACGGCACAGTTTGTTCATCCCTTGTTGAGAAAGGATGATTTGATGTGCTTGATAGATCTCCAGGATGTATACTACCAAAAAAAGATGGACATATGTTCCAGGAGGTTTTGACATTTCTGGCTGGCAGCCTGTCACTTCTACCACAGCCCTCAGATATCCTTCAAGTGCATGGCAGTGGTTGCAGCTCATCTGAGTTTGTCGGGGTTCTGCTGGCTCGTAACCACCCCCACCAGAGATCTCCTTCTTTAAGCCAGGGCCCCTTGCTCCATCTGTGCTCACAACTATGGATAACTATCAACACAACCAAGTCCAAATTTTATCGGGTTCAAGCTATAGAACTAATTGGAGCACATCTACATATCAAATTACAGATAGCCAGACTTTCGGAATCCATGATCCTCGCATGTCAGGCACGAGCAGTGCTCTCCCATCAGAGGCCTCCACAAAGTGAGTTCTGTGTCCTCCTGGTTTCAAGGCAGGGGCCATTACCCTAGTTCCTCTAGCCAGATTTCATATGAGGGTGCTACAGTGGACCCTCACAGTTTAATGGTCACTGAGATGTAAACCCTAGAGTTTTCCAGTGTCCCTCATGAGAATTTGCAGAACTCATATTCAGTGGTGGCTAGAATCTTTAATTCTGTCTCAAGGCCAGCCCTTGCTCTTCCCTTTCCCCAGGCCACAGTGACCATGGATGCTTTATAGCTGGGGTGGGGGAAGCATTTTCTTGGAGTGATTGTCCAAGGCATTTGTTCCTCTTTAGAAACAGTCTTCACATAAGTATTCTAGTGATGATGACAGTCCTGCTAGTGTTGCATGCCTTCCAGGAATCCCTCCCCAAGGGTGTGATTTTCATTCAGACAGTCAATATGTCAGTAGTTTGGTACATCAGCAAGCAAGGAGAAACAAGTTCTTTCACATTGTGTTAAGTGGCTATATCGGTTTAGCAGAGGGCAATTTCTTCTCAATGCTTTCTGATAGAAAAGCACAAACCGGGGAAGTCTGATGTTCTAGTAGACAGGTTGAGCAAGTCTATCCGTCCTCATGAGTGGTCCCTCAATCCAAATATGGTGGTCAGATTTTCAGCCACTGAGCCCTACTGTGCTGTGACCTCTTTGCTTCCCCTAACAACATCAAATGCACCAGGTGCTTCACCCTAACTCCTCAGCAGGGGACATCACCAATGGACACTCTGACCCACATTTGACCCCCAGTCTTCTTTATACCTATCTACTCACTCCTCCAATCCTAAAGTTTTTGCAGAAACTAACATACAGCAAGACAATAGTGATCCTCACTGCTCCCTTTTGGCTTTGACAGGTGTAGTTTCCCTTTCTCTGATCTCATCTGATTCGCCCTCCATTGGTGCTGGACCCTGCACCATATATTGTCTCTCTCTTCTCTCTGGGGAGTCTCACCTGAATATAAAAGCCCTCATGGTTTCTCCAGTTCTGATGATTATTACACAGTCCAGGCTTTCATCCCAAATTGTACACATTTTGACTTAGGTTCATAGGTAGGCACTAGGCTATCTGCCCAAGGGCATTTATAAGCCTAGCCAGAGTGTGTCAGCTTTCGCTGCCCCATTGATTAATTAACTGAGCCTCTGTCAAGAAGAGCCAATGAAGTGATCCCAGGGGTGCATTTTCTGTTACCCATCCTCTCGTCAAGGTTTCTCTTGAAGAGTGTTAGTGAGGGGCTCTGCCTAATGTAGTTAGGAATTTTGTTCCAAAGCATTGGGAGTCTCTGTGACAGGAATCTATCCCTCCAGCATGTTCTATTTATTGTTGAGGCAAGGTTTAGCTCACTAGAGCAAGTGGCTCGCAGTGACTTGGATTTCTTTAGGTGGAGCACGTCCATTAATTCTGAGTTGGACATGGCTTTGTAAGTCAGGCAGAGATCACCTCTGAGTAAGCGATATGCGACTGAGTACAGCTGGAGTTTTTCCAGTCGGGCTGCATAGGACATATGTTTGAGACCAGTAATCCTCTTGGTGAGGTACTTTTGTGGTCTTTCCAGCTGTTGGAAGTGTCTTGTGAGGTACATCCCAAATGGGGCATTGTACTCTATGATGGGTCTGATGAGTGACTTGGTGACTGTCTCGAAGAAGTCGACCAGGTTTAGTAGGTATGATCTGCCCTTAACAAAGCCAAACTGGGTCGGGTCAAGTGTTTGGAGGTTCCCAATGTCTTTGTTAATTAGTTCCATGACGATGCGCTCCATAGCCTTGCAGACCAGGCTAGTCAGGCTTATGGGGCGATAGTTACCAGGGTCAGTTGTGGCCCCTCCTTTGTGGAACGGAATACCCATTGCTGTGCACCATTCTATGGGCACATAGCCTGTGGAGAGGCTGAGGTTGAACAGTGTGTTTAGGTGGGGGGTTAGTTCATTCTGTATTTTGTGCAAGATGCAGCCTGGGACACCATCTGGCCCCATTGACGTTGTGCTTTTGGCTTTTGAAAGGGCTGTTTTCACCTGTGCATCTGTGATTTCCGGGACACTACACTTTTCCGGTATTGTTGTGGGCCCTTTTGGGGGGTGAGAGGGGGGTGAAGTTTGCACTGTATCTGTCTGCCAGGATGTTGGCAATATTAGTGGGTTCAGTATATTTTGTGCTATTTTGCACTAGCTCAGAACTTATCTGCGAGTTGCCACTTAGATTCTTGACATAGCTAAAGAAGGCTTTGTGGTTATCTTTCGAATCCTTGGCTATTTTTCTTTCAAAGTTAGCCTTGGAGGATTTTATGAGGGACCTTAGTTTCTTACTGATAGTGACCAGGGATGTCTTTCCTTCTAGGGATTTGCTTTTTTTCTGAACTAGTTTCCTCCTACTATTGTATAGCTTGTTTATGGCAGGGGTCCACCAGACTGGTTTCCTTCTCTTAGGGGAGTGAGTCTTGGTTTTGCTAGGGATGGCACAATCCATGCATCCTTGTAGGTGCTCATAGAGTGCATTTGTAAAGGTTCCTGCATCTTGGACACTGTCATCCTTTAGCGTGGGGGCTGTGAAACTTACCACCTCTGTCTTAAGAAAGGTGAAATTTGCTATAGAAAAGTTTTTCACTGTGGTTTCCTTGGTTGGAGGTGCTGGTGTGGTGTGGACATCCAGAGTGATTAGATTAACCAGTGACGGGTTGACCTCCAGTATGGAACACCTGTCGCCCATGTTGGTGATGACCAGGTCCAATATATTTTCACCTCTGGTAGGAGGGGAGTTTACCAGCTGATCCAGGGCATTTGAGTTGATAAATTCCAGGAAGCCCTGGACCTGGGAGTTTGTACTTGAGTAGTTTTCCCATTTAACAGTAGGGTAATTGAAATTGCCCAATATCAAGGTGTTCGGTAGGACCCTCATGTTTTCCAGTGTCTCCAGAAAGGCTGAGTGGTGGTCCTGGGTCATGGAGGGTGATCTGTAGCAGGCCACAATTTGCATTGCAGCTTTGCCTGATGTTAGTTGGACATGGATGATCTTGGATGTATCATGCTGCGTCACTAACCTGGAGGTGTAGGTATCCTTGATGAATATGGATACACACCCTCCTTTTATGTTTCGGTCCATGTTCTGTGGCCGAAATGTGTGGTATGAGTTGTAGCCTGGTAGTGCTGGGGTGTTCTGTGGAGCCTTGAAACAGGTTTCAGTTACTGCACAGATGTCGACGTTCTCCATACTGAGGAATGCTTCAAGTGCGTGCATTTTGAGATTTAAACTCCTGGCATTGACTAGCATAACCCTCATTTTTTTATTTGTGCTGTTTATGGAGGTGTTTGACTTTTGAGCCTTGCCTAAAAAAAGGCACTATGGGGGCAGCAAGAGCCTTGGCCAGTATTCGAAAGCCATGGGGTGACAGGTGCAGGCTGTCTCTTATGAAGCAACGAGGCTTGTCGAGCATGTCATCCCAGGCTGACAGACACCGGATCCCCTTTGAATGACACCAGAAGCTTAGCCAATTGTTGAAATTGATCATTTTTCTTTATACTGTGGTATCATTCTTGGTGAGGGCAGGATGCTACTCAGGGTCAGGGTCATACCTGCATGGGCTACATGATCAGAGAGCTCTTCCATGTCTCTTTTCATATAGTCCAGGGAGGTATGTCTCAGGTCATTCACACCAACATGAACAATGACAGAGTCATATTTGTACTTGTTCTAGAGTGACCTGAGTGCTTCTGTTATGTGGCAGATTCCGGCTCCCGACAGGCAGCTAACTGTAACCTTCTCCTAGTCCAGCCTAGTGTGTGGGACGTCATTTTGCCTGACTATAGAATCACCTATTACTAGTGTGTTAGGTATGTTATTTTGCCTTAAGGGCTGTGATTGTGCAACACACTGATTTTGTGTCAGTCAGCTGGACTGGAGAGTATACCTGAAGTTTCCCTTTGGTCATGCCTGAATAGTAGGGTGAGCTGCTTAGTCGCTTGGTTGGTGTGGGGTGAATAATGGGCCTTGCCCTGCTGGGCAATCAAGTGTCGAGGTATATTAGTGCTTGCTATTGAGCAAGTGCTGGACTGGAGGATGCTTTTTAAGTGCTTTTTAAGACTACTTTCAAGGGAAAAACTGAAGAGGAGACTTGGTGGAGCCGGGATAAATTTAGCCGTAGATAACCAGCGCTGCCCAGACGTGCAAAACCGTGCAAACGTGGTTTTACAGCAGGGAAATGAAAGAGATAGAAATTAGCCCAAAATGGCCTATAAACTACTAACTTCTGGGCTGGAACCACTCCTCCAGGGACAGATGGCTGCTCAAAGCTCCCTCTCTCACAGGTGAGCAGAGAAACCTCCCTCTATCCAAGTAAGGTATAGGCAACTCAGAAAATTGTAACACAGCCCTGAATTCAGCACTAGCCTGAAAACTGGACTATACTAGCTTAGAAAGGTGGGAAACAAGGAAAAAACATTTTTTTGAAAAGATAAGGCAAAAACAATAAAAAATACACTTAAAACAGCTTTAAACGACTACAAACAGTAAAACATACACTTAAAACAGCTTTAGATGACTACAAGCAATCAGAAAAGGCTTTTAAACAAATTACCCAATTAACCAGTAAAAAATCTCAAAACTGAGCCCTGTTCCTGTAGTCTTCAATCAGACAAGTTCTAACTGCACAATGTTAAGTTTTCATTCTCGCCTTCATTCTTGCTGGATGGGTTCGGAGCCGATCCTCGGCTCCGACTCGGCCTATACTATAGCTCAAGAGCTATTTTTACTGGCTCGAGGCAGCCCTATAACCCACAATACCATGCGCTAACTCCCCAGATCTCGTTTGCCGCTTCGCTGCGAGATTGCCTTTTTTTACCGGCTCAGGTCAGTAAAGAGAATTCTTTCTATAAAACTAATTTTCAGGTAGTTTTTCCAGTTAGATACCCTTTGTTAGGTCCCTACTAATTGTCTTATTCATTACAGCCCTTTTGTAGCCCTTCTTCCCTTCTTTAGGTAATTTTTATCTTTGGGCCTACGGGCTTTACCTTAGTTTTCCCCACCCCTTACAGTGTCTGTGTGTGGGTTTAGTCAGTTCCCTTAACTTTTTCTAGTTTTAAGTTGAGTGTGTGTATGGACTGACTGTGATTACTGTGTTTGCTGTTGTTAGGACTACGTCCAAAGACACTAAGGTCTCGGGATTCAAGAAGTGTGACTCGTGCTGTCAGAAAATGTCTCTAAGACAGACGGTCACACTTCTTGTGTCTATTGCTTAGGGCCTTTACACCTGCAGGACTCTTGCTCCGTTTGTCACGGGTTTAGTTCAAGAGTCCTGCAGGAGCGGCGTAATAAGCTCATCTTAAGGGGCTTGTTAAAGCCCGATGACTCCCCGTCCAAGTCTGGCTCGGGGAAGTCTTCAAAAACCGCCAAACCCACGGCTCCAGCTTCTGAGTCGAGGGCTGGCATTATTGAGATGGCTCCGACATCGGTTCCAATCGGATCCGAGGCGGACAAAGTGGTATGCGCTCCGAAACCAGCATCAGAGCCGACCCCAGCGCGCAAGCGCTCTAGATCCCCCTCACTAGAATCCGTCCAATCGGCTCCGAGATCCCCTCTCCTATTGGAACGGAGTCATAGGACTCACTCATCTAGGTCATCCAGGCTCTCCGACTACGACATTGAGAGGGTGGTCAGTAGGCTCATAAAATCTCAGGCACTAGCCCAAATGCTCCAGAGCCCATCTCACCAGACTGTGGCTTCTTCGGTACCGCTATCAATTCCTCCTCCGACTCACCTATCGAGTTCGGAGCCAGAGTTTGTCGGAACCGTAACCTTGCCCACGTCGGAGCCGATAGTTCCACCTTCGGCTCCGGTGTCGTTGGCTCTGACCTCTTCATTGGTTCCGTCCGTGGAGAGGTCCGGGCGCCGGGACTCCATTGTCGGCTCCAAGGGGGCAAGTGGCATCGGACCCTTGTCCAACCCCGCTCTCCCTCTCGGAGCTTCGGCTCTGGTTAGTTCGGCCCCGACATCATTCTCGGAGCCTTCTCTGTCGGTGCCGGGAGCGGTTCGGGTCTCTTCGGAGCCAGGACTACCCTTGGTACCTGATAGGGGAGCCTTCGAGGTGATGAGGAGCGTGCTGGACCCAGTGTCCACTCCAAGGTTAAGTTCTGCAGCTCCTCCCTCTACAGTACCTGTTACGGTCTCTGGCCATCCTCCTGCATCTGACAGCAGAGATCCAAAGCGTAGGGTACCCACTTTGGGTGTCTCCTCCTCTTCCGAGGCCTCCCCTGAAGTTTCAGGGGAATCCCCTAGGAAAAGAAAATGCAACCTCGAGTCTGTCACGTCGGACACCGACTTGGATGAGTCGGAGGGTTCCCCGAGATCCCCCTCTGAGGATGTCTCTTTTTCAGACAACCTAGAGATCCTAAAACAGAGGGGAAATTGGTCCACTCTCAAACCCTCCGAGGACGAGTCGGTTTACCTTGACGCTTTTGGATCTCGCCCTTCCACCTCCTGGGTGTCTCCCCCTTTCGACCCACTAATGGAGGTAGTGGCTAGAAAGGTGTGGGCAGCTCCTGATTCAATGGAACCTACCCCTAGGAGGCCCTCTAAATTTATTTCTGCACCGGAAGACAAATCCTTTCTCACCAAAGGTGTTTCAGTTGATGCTATGGTGGTAGCAGCAGCCACTAAGAAGGAATTGGCTGATCCTTCTGTACCTGTTCATCCTCCTAACAAAGAGTCCAGGACCATGGACAGGTATGGCAAGCGGACATTTGCTTCAGTGACCTTTACTATGCGATCGCTGAACTATTTATGTCATTTCACCCACCTTCAGAGAGACTTGCTCAAAAAACTGGGTGAAACTGTACAGGATCCTTCTGCTGCAGGGTATCAGGATAAGATGAACTCCCAGCTGGCCACCCTGAACTCCATTGTTAACTCTTCCATGTGGCTTATCTCCTATGCAGCCGATGGAGCGAGTAGGGCCGCAGGCACAGGTGTTGCGTTGAGACGTCATGCTTGGATGTGACTCTGTAACTTTGCCGATCCCTTCAAGGTGTCCTTCACCAACACCCCCTTTGATGGTTCAGAATTGTTTGGACCTCAGGTGACGAATACCCTCACCAGATGCGAGCAAGATGGTAAGACTCTCTCTGCCGTGGGAGTCCATTTTTCCACACCTTTTAGACCTTATCCTAAGGGACAGAGGGGTGAAAAGATGTGGTTCCACAAACCACAGGGAGTCACGCCTGCCGCACGTGGTGAATTTCCCCCCAGAGGCAGAGGGGGGAATAATAACAGATGCAGCCCCAGGGGCAGAGGGGGTCCACAAAACCAGGGTTCCAGGGAATCTTTCCCTGACCAACCCTTTCAGCATCCCTGAGAAGCTGCCCGACTGTCCGCCTTCGGAGGCAGTCGGAGGAAGATTATCTCTGTACCCGGAAGCCTGGCAATCCCTCTCCCAAGACACATGGGTATAGAAGATCATATCCGAGGGTTACAAAATTCCCTTCACTTCCCCTCCGGTACAACCGCCAAGACCCCTACCAGATGTACCACCCGCACAAAGGGGTCAGGCACAGCTAGAAATAAAAAAGCTGTTAGAAAAAAGAGTCATCCAGGCAGTCCCAGCAGATCAGCTAGGATCCGGAATCTACTCCAGATTCTTTTTGGTACCAAAAAAGACTGGAGACTGGAGACCCATTTTGGACCTCAGCAGATTGAACAACTCTGTACAAAAGACAAAATTTCGGATGGTAACACTGCAGTCCATTCTACCCTTTTTGGGCAGAGACAACTGGATGTGCTCTTTAGACCTCCAGGACGCGTACTATCATATAAAGATACACAGGCGCTCCAGGAGGTTTCTCCACTTCCGGCTGGGAGCCAGTCATTATCAATTCAGAACCCTGCCCTTTGGTCTCACCATAGCCCCCTGGGTGTTCACCAAATGCTTGGCAGTGGTCATGGCTCACCTGAGACAAAAAGGATTCCAGGTGTTTCCATATCTAGACGACTGGCTCATTTCCGCTACCACCAAGCAGCATCTTATAATGGCCAGGGATTACACTATTCAACTTTGCAACAATCTAGGTATTTCTATAAATTTTGCAAAATTCTCCTTGTCGCCTTGTCAATGTATAAACTTTATAGGCGCCGTATTAAACACCACAGAAATGTCTGCAACATTACCACCTCAGAGAGTGACAGACATAAGGCGGAATGTTCAGTCCCTGTTTCAGCCCAACAGAGTTCAAGTCAAGCTAGTATTGAAAGCATTAGGCCTCATGGCAGCGGCGATTCTTCTACTCCCATTAGCCTGCTTCCACATGAGGCTCCTCCAATGGATGCTGTTTTCTCAGTGGTCCTTTCAACAGCTCCCAATGACTCACAACATCTTGATAACCCCATCATGCAAGAATCATCTCTCCTGGTGGATGGTTTCCCCTCAGCTTTTTCAGGGCAGACCCTTTATTCCCCCCCCCCCAGTTGCCACGGTGACAACGGATGCCTCCCTGATCGGGTGGGGGGGCATTATCAGGGCAGGATGGTCCAGGGCACATGGCAACAATTAGAACACCACCTGCACATAAACGTCCTGGAGATGAGGGCGGTGCTTTTAACGTTGCAAGCCCTTCAGAGCTCTCTTCCCACAGGGACTATAGCAGTTCAAAAGGACAATATGTCTGTGGTGTGGTATATAAACAAGCAGGGCGGAACAAAGTCCTACCCCCTATGTCGAGAAGCACTCAGACTTTGGCAATGGGCGATTTCCCCTCAATGGTTTCTGATAGCAACGCACATCCCCGGGACAGATTGAGCAGAACTATCCTCATGCCTCACGAGTGGTCTCTAAATCAAGCGGTAGCAGACAGAATATTTCAGAAGTGGGGCCAGCCTTGCTGCGATCTTTTCGCAACTCCTCAAAACAGCAAGTGCCTCGACTTCTTCACACTCTTTCTTTTACCAGGCCATCCCCCCAGAGACGCTCTTGTTCACGATTGGCCCCGGGGTCTTCTATATGCCTTTCCTCCCTTACCATTGATCCCGCAATTAATTCAGAAAGCAACCGCATTGAGATCCAAAATGATCCTCATTGCTCCGTTTTGGCCTCGACAAGTATGGTTTCCGTTCCTGCACAGTTAGCTGGCATCTGGAACCCCTTCCGGATCTGTTGACCCATCTCACGGGCAAGCTGCATCAGTCTGTTCATTCCCTCAACCTCACAGCTTGGTTGTTCCACTTCCAGCCATAGCCAGGCTTCCCCTTATTTCTCCTCCTGTTCGTGATATCATTCTGGCTTCCCATAAGTCCAATACTAGGAAGACGTATGCGAGTAAATGGAAGCGTTTTTCGCTCTGGGCACAAGCTAGGTCCTTAGATCCTTTCCATGCACCCATTCATAAGGTTCTAGACTTTCTGGCGGAACTCTTTCATTCAGGGTCATCGTCAGCCACTATCAGGGTACAATTAGCGGCCATTGCTAATTTTCATGTGGGGCTCTCAGAAGCAAATATTATGTCCCACAAACTCTGTAAAGCCTTTCTCAAGGGCATCTTTTTGCTTAGACCTCCAGTTAAGCATCCGCCCCCACAATGGGATTTGAATTTTGTTCTAACCTCATTGATTCTTCCTCCTTTTGTACCTGCAGCTTCTTGCTCCCTCAAGCTTCTTTCTTGGAAAACTCTGTTTTTAGTAGCCATTACATCTGCCAGAAGGGTATCGGAACTTCAAGCCTTGTCTGTCCGTCCCCCTTATTTGGTCTTTCACAAAGACAGGGTAACTCTCAGAACAAACCCTTCCTTCCTACTGAAAGTGTCCTCTGAAGCAAATCTAAACCACTCCATTGACTTGCCTGTCTTCTTCCCAGACTATTTCAACAGGGCTGAACAGAAATTACATTCATTGGATGTTCATCGCCAACTACGGTATTATCTAGACAGGACAAAACAACTCAGAAAGTCAGACCAGCTCTTTCTGTCTTATGCTGCAGGAAAGAAAGGGCTTCCAGTATCAAAGGTTACTCTTTCCAGATGGTTGACATCTATTATTACCTTTGTCTATGAGTTGAGACACAGGCAACTTCCGTCTAGGCCTAAGGCTCATTCAACCAGGGCACTATCAACATCAACAGCCTTTCAAGCAAGGTTACCATTAGATGCCATATGTGCAGCAGCTACATGGGCTTCCCAACATACCTTTATTGCCCATTACAAACTTGATATAGCCTCCAGAAATAGAGCTGACTTTGGTTCCACTGTACTCAGGAGTCTGTTCCATTGAGCCACCCAGGACTAAGGTGCTAGGGACGCTGTCCCATCCAGCAAGAATGAAGGCGAGAATGACAACTTAACATTAAGAAGTTATGTTCTTACCATAACGTTCCATGTTAGTTGTCTTCTTCTCACCTTCTTTCTTGTGTCCCTCCCTCCTGCCCCCTAGCCTGGACAGACTTGAGGTCTCTGAGTCCTTCCATTTCTGGAGATACAACATGTTACGGTTTCCCCGTATCCTTAGTGTTACTAGCAGGGAGTCCGTACTTGCAAATGAGGATTATAATAATATATTTATACTATGTCTTAGCTTCCAAACGAGATCTGGGGAGTTAGCGCATGGTATTGTGGGTTATAGGGCTGCCTCGAGCCGGTAAAAATAGCTCTCGAGCTATAGTATAGGCCGAGTCGGAGCCGAGGATCGGCTCCGACCCCATCTAGCAAGAAAGAAGGCGAGAAGAAGACAACTAACATGGAATGTTATGGTAAGAACATAACTTCTTATTCTTGCCACTGGGGTGCTCGGGAACCTTTTCCAAAAAAGAAGGCCTGGATTAGTGCTCAAGTTATACAAACAAAGCTAGATTCAGCAGGCCTGGATCTAGTCTAATAAGGCACACCAATTTCAGTAAGAAACAGTTCAGATATGCAGGCACTATAAGCCTTTAACAAGAAATTCCCAGCTCAGAAAGGCAGAGTCCAGCCTCTCCTCCCACAAGAGTGCAGACCACGAACCTTCTTAATGTAAAATAACTGGCCTGAAGCCCAAGTGCTTAAACCAGAACTAATAGCTTAATAGGAACAATAACTTCTTCACAGAAGCTTTCCACCAGGAAGATTTAGAAAAAATGAATGGAAAAGATTTTTGATTTGGGTTTCTAATAGGATTATAGATCCCTTTTCAACCCCTCTCCCTGCTATATTATACTTTTTGGCGTCTATTTTTCACAATCTGTTTTGTTTCTGCTATCAAGTTACACATTTTTTCATACAGATTACATACTTGAGTGAGGTTTAATATGGTAGTAATCCAGGTTTAATAGATTGCCAAGTGCTACAATTGAGGTTTAATAGATTGCTAAGTGCTACAATTGCAGTTTCATTTTTTCTTTTGATTTTCCTATGGGGTTTTTTTTCCTCTGTGCTTTCTGCCTGTCATACCTGCTAACCTTGAAGCCATTGTCATCCTTCCTGCTCATTAATTTCACTTGCTGTTCTTTCCAAAGGAAGTTAACCTTCCGATGAACCACTCTTTTGAGTGTCTTGAGTATCAGGGGTGGGAGCTTCCTTATGACTGCCGCCATCCAGGAATTCTTGAACGGTATTTCCATCCACCTTTCCCACCAGATGTTTATTTAGTTAGTTAGCTTACTTTAGTTTAGTTCATTTTATTTTGCATTTGATGACCAGAATCCTCTGACTGGGCAAGTACCCCCTTTTGGTCAAGGCACAGGAAGAAAAAAACTCATAGAAATAGCAATAATGTATCGGATGTCAATTTTCATTCTATCCTCAAGTGATGGTTTAAGATCTGCTCCTCAGATCTGACTCGCTGTTACTAAAGCTTGTGGTAACCAAAAAACTTTTGATCTTCTCTCTTACCCATAATGCACCAACCCTGAGTTACCTCACATCTTGTTTGCGCTTTTCATGAAAGACGTGGTTGACCATAGTGTTCGAACATTTTTTTAAGTTAACTGATATAATTATTTTCTAAACTTTCTGAATCTTAATATTTTCTAATTTGGCTTATTTTTATAGCTGCTCTCCCTTACCTTCTATATTGTTCAGTGCATACTTCTTTAAAAATATTATTGTTAGTATTTTCCTTTCCTGTCTCCTCTTGGTGTAGCTGCTATTACCATTACTGGTAGATTTTCTTCTTTCTTGCTGTCCTAATGTAAAAAGAAAATCTGTTCTATCCTATCCTTTTTTATAGTGGTAGTAATGGCGGAGAAAGGCCCTGCTCGATTTAAAAAGTGCGTTAAGTGTGGGTATAAGCTTCCTATGTCTGATGTCCACACCATGTGTGTTTGCTGTCTTGGACCTTTACATCTTCAAGAAGATTGTTCGTTCTGCAATAGGTTCAACTCTAGGGCCCTTGTAGAAAGAAAAAATAAGCTTATTTTGAGAGGCTCATTACCTTCTGTCTTTGGAGAGGCTATAATCTGGAGATCAGTCTCCCAAAAGTAAAAATAAATAGTCAAAAACTTTATCTCCAAAACTATCTACGTCATCCACCTCTGTTTTGGAGCCATCCAAGAAAAGATCTAAGCTGGATCTGACCTCAACATCGGATCCAAAAAAGAAGAAATTGATGGACCAGATTACCTTGGATCTGACAAAGAAGCTATCAGATCTGACTAGCTCAAGCCCTGTTTCTCTTCTGAGGACTAGATATTCATCATCTATTGATCCAGTTCCTTCAAGGGTGTCCTCACCTTTTTTGGAGCATCTCCGATATAGATCCCCTGTATACTTTCAACTCGTTCTTCCAGAGGTTTGATGCAGGGAGACATGGAGAGAGTGTTTTTTTGGAGCATCACAGATATAGATCCCCCTCTATACTTGCAACTCTTTCTTCCAGAAGTTTGATGGAGGGAGACATGGATAGAGTGGTGCTGAAGATCCTCTTGGAACAGATTCAGACTGGTGTCTTATTGGCTCCTACCCCCTTGGGTCAGGAGGTCCATCCTTTTTCTACACCCCCACTCCAAGTTCCTCCTCCAATTCCTTTGACTGTTTCAAAGTCCCTAGATCCAAGACTTCTGTCTTCTTCTGGCTCAGATACTAAGATAGCTATATCTTAGGATCCACAGTTTACTCTGAGTGCTCTGGTTCTGTCCAATCCAGAGGGGTCTCAGAGCTGTAGTTTCCCTGTCGGATCCAGGGTGTTAGAGTCGACTCTGAAGTTGTCAGAGCCATCTCTGAACCTCAGAGCCTCGGCACTGGATAACTTGGCTCTGACTTCCACCTCAGGAGATTGTTTTCAAGGGCGGGAGAGAATGGTGGTCCAGAAGTTTGTCTTTTTGGAGCTGAGATCTTCTCTTTCTCGAGAGTGGCCTGCCTTCAAGGCTGTGTAGAGAGTGTTTTCTGCCTGGGCAGAATGGACAGATCCAGCCCCCTGACATCTTCAATGTTGTACCTTGATGCCTCTGCGTTTGGAGCCTCATCACTCACTACCACAGGGACAGCCAGTCCCTGAACCCCCGGCTTCCCAGCAGGTTATTACAGTTATTTCCGGTACCTCCCCAGAGCATCCTACTGAGGAGGTCCATAGGAAGTAGAAGTGCAAGAGGAAGCACTTGGACTTTCCTCAAGAGTCAGTCACGGATGATATGGACTTCGATGAAGATGAAGGCTCCCCATGGTCACCTCCTGAATATGTCTCATTTAGAGACATTCTTGAGATCTTAAATCAGAGAGGTGGCTGAACACCCAGCAATACTTAATCTGAGGAGCTGGTATGCCTGGAGGGTTTCGGTACTGGCCCGTCTGCCTACTGAGTTACTCCCCCACCAACAAGCTTATTGAGTTAATCTCTCATTGGGCATGGAAGGAACCCGACACAGCTGAACCCATACCCAGGAGACCGGACAAGACTACGACACCACCTGCAGATAAAGAGTTTTGGGGTAAAGCGTTGCCCGTTGATGCCATGGTTGTGGTGGTGGCCACCAAAAAGGAACTTGCTGAAGAGAGTTCCACTGTTCTTCCCCCTAACAGGGAGTCTAGGGCAATGGACAGGTTTTGGAAGCATATGTTTGCTTCAGCGACCTTCATGTTAGGGTCGCTAAATTATTTGGCACATTTTACATGGGTTACAGAGGGATTTGATAAAGGAACTGTCAAATACCCTGTCAGGATCTCAGCTAGACTACCCAAAAATCTTGCTAGTGACTCCCATTTGGTCAAGACAGCACTGGTTCCCCCTATTAATGCATCTGGCCAGGGGCAATCACCACAAGTTACCTTACCAGTTGGAGCTCCTCAAAAAGAACAAGGCATCAAACTGTAGGTGATAGGGTTTTTATCTCTTTTAGGCACCTCTCTTCTGAGGACGTGTTCAGGGTTTTACAGGTAGGCAAGGAAACCCACAACCAAAAAAGTTTATATGTCCGTAGATCATAGAATCATATGAGATTACTAGACTATCGACCTGAAGGTCATTTGAAGCCTAGCCGTTTCACCCCAGTATAATACACAAAAATTTTAATTAATACCTAAGAGTGCATTTAGTGATGGCTGCCCAAGTCCAGGAGGGTTATGGGCACTATCCCCAATAAGAATTTATGTTGCCCCATCCACTCGTCCAGGTTCATCTTGAACAGTGTCATAGAGGTTCTGTGTTTCACATGAATAGGTAACCTATTTCAAAGACATGGCAGTTGCTGCGAGATAAATATGTCCCTCCTACATGTCCTATTTGAGTCGCAGACCATATTTAGGTTTCTGGAACAGGTAGCCCTAGTCCTGTTTGATTTACAGCTATGCAGCAAGTTCATTAGGTTTGGGTCTGAGATTGCTCTATAAGTCAAGCATAAGTCTCCCCAGAGAAGTCTATACAATACACAGTATAGTGACAGGGACTTTAGCCGGTCTGTGTAAGGCACATGCTAGAGTCCCTCGATCTTCTTTGTTGGAAACCTCTGGTCTCTTCAATTGCTGCAAGTGCTTTGTACAGTGAGGCGTTATACTCAGTTATAGGCTGGATTTTTGCCTAGTATAGATGGGTTATAAAGTCTTTTGATGTCGAGCCGATGCCTTTACTAATCAAGTGTGCTATGTAGTAAGTGGTGGTTGAAGTTAAGGTTGCAGTCAACTTGTGATCCCAGGTCCTTTACCACTCTGTGGGTACTTAGGATATTGTTGGTGATTTGTTAGTTTGAAGGGACATTGTTTGTGCTGAAGGGAATGATGATGCATTTCTTTGCATTCACTTTGAGACCATGACTAAGACACCAGGCGTAAGACCTTCCTGGAGTATACTGACATCATGTGGAGGTTCAATAATTGCACTCAGTTTGCAGTCATCTGCAAACCTGGTCAGCTACAACTGCTTAGTTTTGATCTAAACTTCTGAGAAGTTTATACCAAACAGTAGGGGGCCCAGCACTGACCCCTGTGGCATCCCACTGGTAAAAAGTCTGCTGGTTGATGTGGAGTCACCCACTTTGATAGTGTGTGTCTGGTTTGTGAGCCAATCGGCAACCCATCTTACAACGAAGGTGTTTGCATTCAGTTTGGTAAGTTTATCTGTAATGCCTGAGTGTGGGATTGTGTTGAACACCTTTACCAAGTTGAGGTATGCTGTGTGCACAGATTTGCCCACGTCAATGGCTCTGGTCACATTTTTGAAAAAAATCCAACATATTTAACAGACAGGAACTGCCCTTAATGAAGCCGAATTGGGTAGGTTCCAGGGTTTGGAGGTCACCTATGTCTTTATTTATCAGGTCCATAATGATACGTTCCATGGCCTTACAGATGAGACTGGTCAGGCTTATGGGTCTGTAATCCCTTGGTTCTGTTGCTAGGCCACCTTTGTGGAGAGATATAACTGTTGCTGTTATCCAGTCTGCAGGAACAAAGCATGTGGTTAGACTATGATTGAAAAGGGTAGTTAATGGTGAAGTTTGTTCATGTTTTAGCCTGTTTAGAAGACAACCTAGGGTGTCGTCTGGTCCCATAGAGGCTGTGTGTTTTGCCTTGGACAAGGCTTTGATGACCTGTTCTTCAGATATGTAGGGTGAGGGGATAAGGTTTGTAATAGGTTTGGAGGAGATAAGGGAGTGACATTTTCACCAACCCTATCTGCTCGCAGGTTTGCTATCTCTGTGGTGTCAGTGTGTGTGATACCGTTGGTCACTAGTTCTGCACATGCTTGGATCCTACCTTTTAGGCTATGTAGATAGCTGTAAAAGGCCTTATGGTTATCCTTGGCTGTGCTTGCTAAATTTCTCTGATAGAACCCTTAGAGGATTTGACAAGTTGTCTTATTTGCCTGTTTAGGCTGAGGAGGATGGTGCTTTGCCATGGTTGGGGTCTCGCCTTTGTTTTCTTAGACAGCAAATTTTTGCATTTATTGTACAGTTTGTTGATGCTGGATGTTCATCATGGCAGCTTGTTTTTAATTGGGGCTGTGGCTTTTCTACTTTCTGGTGCAGCCAAGACTATACACGTATGCAAGTGACTGTACAGGGCTTTAATGTAAGCATTGGTGTAGTTACCACTTCCAGCTGGGGGTGGGGTTTGGAAGGCATTTATACCTTCACCTATTAGGGTATAGTTTGCTGTGGTGAAGTTTTTTAGTCTGATTTTTGCCTGTTGTGAGTTCTGGTGTTAATATCAGCTTGAAGGTGACTGATTTATGGTCATATTAAACTTGTGAGGGTCAGACAGTTGCGGTAGTACAGATTATCTGTTTGACATGTTAGTGATGACCAGATCTAGTATGTTTGTTCCTGTTGTCAGGGTATGAACAATTTGTTCTACGGCACTTAACAAAGTCAAGGAACTTTTGTGCTGGCGAGTTAGGGCAAGCGTAGGTTTCCCAGTTGATGGTGGGATAATTGAAATCCCATAACCAGAGTGTTCAGTAATATTTGAATTGTCTCCAGTTTGATCAAGTAGGCTTTGTGCACGTCAAGACCCATGATGGGGGATCTATAACTGGCTATGACTAGAATGGGGGTCTTACCCACCGTAACCTAAACTTGGAGTATCTCCATGGAGTTGTCCAGTCAAACTAGACGGGAGGTGAATTTATCTCTAATATAGAATGAAACACTGCCTCCTTTGTTTCTCACACATTCATTTTGCAGTCTGAAGGTGTGGAAGACGTATCTTTGCAAAACTGGGGTACTCTCTGACCTTAAACCAGGTTTTAGTGACTGCACAGACATCTATGTCTTTAAGTGATAGTAGTGCTTCCAAGGTGTGCAGTTTTTGGTTTGACCGCCTAGCGTTTAGCAGCATGAGCCTTATTTTGTTCTGAATGGCAAATTTCATGTCAGTAAGTTTGTTTTCAAGACCTTGCCTAAAAAAGGCACTAGGGGGAGCCAAGAGCCTTTGCCAGCAGCCAAAAGTCTAGAGGTGCCAGGTGCAAACTGGCTCTGGCAAAGCAGCAAAGTTTATCGCCCATGACTTTTCAGGCTGACAGGAACTGGATTCCCTTTGAATGACACCAAAAAATAAAGCCACTTATTGAAATCAGTCATTTTTGTTTATATTATGGCATCATTCTAGGTGAGGGTAGTATGTTGCTCAAGGCTAGGGACATACCTGCCTGGGACACATACTCAGAGCTCAATCATGTCTCACTTCATATAGTCCAGTGAGGTACATGTCAGGTCATTCACTACAACATGACAGAGTCATAATGGTACTTGTTGCTGAGAGACCTGAGTGCATGTGTGATCTGACGAATCCTGGCACCAGACAAGCAGCTGACTGGAACGTTCCATGTGTCTCACTATTTTTTTTTATTGCTTACATGGTTTATTAGGTACACAAGACTGCTGTACTACCTTTTATTGGTTTGACAAACATTGCAAAATATCAAAATGAAATCATTTGATGTGGTTGGAGGCCACCAGCAACCATAGGGTTTGCTGGTGCCCAAAACCAGCTATGGACCTAATATAATTAACTTCAAGATTACTTTATGTTGAGATATTGAGGAAAGTTAAAATATCCAGCTATAGCAATAACATTTTTTCAGCATTAACATTTGTTGTTCCTCTCAGCATTGTTTTTTAAACACCTTTATTGAATTGTCACTTGTGACATAGTCACATTGTTATATGTCATATAACCTGAACAGCATTACATAAATTATTCTATACCTGCTCCCCCTTTTAAACAAGAAAAATAATTATTAAACCATCACTTATGACATAAGCAATCATGCACTTTTATAAATGAAAACAAACCACACCGACACAAACCATACTGATAAGTCCTAATTGCAAACATTAAACATCACGTATAATTTGCCCAATCATTTCAGTCAAACATTACATAGCTCATTTAAGTGCTGCCTTCTTTTAAACCTCATTCCTCCCCGTATGTATTGTTCCCACAATTTCCATTTTTTCAATGTAGTTTGCTCCTACCTCAATTCCATTTGTTTTATCTCTGCTACGATACTCACTACGTGTAATATAGTTAGTTTAGATTTTGATTTCCATTTTCTAGTAATTGCTTTTTTGGCACTCACCATAATTAGAGACAGCAAGGCCTTGCCATGTCGAGGCAATTTCACTTCTGTATCATAGCTCAGAAAATTCATCTCCTTTCTCACACCAGTCTGCCCACCCAGCATCTCCGACAGTGCATCCCGCAGGGAATCCTTAAAGTCGGCCAACTCACTGTACTCCCAGAAAATATGTTTCCATTTACCTCTGTCTTCCTTGTCACACCTCCAGTATTTGCTATCTACCTGAGGAAAAATTCTCTGGAGTCTACTTGGGGTATAAAAATATCAGTGTAAACATTTCCAAGCAAAAATCCTAGATCTTCTAAATTTTGTTGCATATTTGGGAGACCTACATATATCCTCCCATTGTTTTGTTGTGAATTGCTTATACAGTCTCTCTTCCTAATCCTTTCTAACCTCCTCTGATTGCTTCTTATAGTTATCATGCAATATTTTATATGCTGTACTAATTATTCCTTTTTTAGTGGCAGCTTCTGTTCTAGATTCTACTAAAAACTCAGTTAGTGCTGATCTTTCATTTAGCATCCCCCTATTTATTTCTGTTTGTCTGTACTCTGATATCAATCCTTCATAGGGAAGGCAATCTGTAACCTGCAGTCCAAATATATTCTTGGCATCTTCCCATTCTGACACCTTTCCCTTTCCGGTTATTTGCTCCCAATACCTTGGTTCCTTTGCCAGTTTTCTCCAATAAATTGCAGCCCCCTCTTGCCTATTGTCTATATGCCTAATTGCAGTCATCCCTATTGGCAGAATCTCCATTCTCCATTCCCATGTTGGCTCAGTTCTTAGAATACTTTCTGATACTTTTTGGATATAATATTCTGTATAATTATTGGTATTCTGCTTAAAGGCCTGAATCCAAAATCTCAGTCTCTCCTTGTTTCTTAAGCTTCCCCCGTTTCAACATCATACCTTTCCACTTTGAATTATAGTTTTCTGCTTGCCGTGTGCTATGTATAGGAGCCTTAAAATACCCCTTCAAATTAGGTAATCCCAATTCGCACTGTTCTACTGGAAAAAACAGCTTATCCCACTTAACTCTTGTTGTCTTCCCCTCCTAGATAAAGTCCTTCAACTCATTATGAATTGCTATCCACAACCTTTCCTCTGGTTGATAAAACTATACTTGTCCTGTGTATAAGACTAAAGGGACTAAAAACATTTTGACTGCTTGTATATTACTATCTATATCCATATAACAAAGCTTCCATTTTCTCAGCTTTTGTATTATTTTTTGTTTAGTCTCTTGTCACATATCCTTAGCTGCCACACCAGAATCATTTTTAATCCATACTCCTAAACACTTCGATCTGAAGTAGGCAGACTTCATTTGTCTGCAACCTGTGGGTATCGGATCCGACCTCGGATCCGAGCCGGCATTTCAAAAGCTTAGGCTCCGAGCTCCTAGCTCCTCCCTCTACCCATAACCCCTTGCCAAGCCCTGACTGACCTCAGATTTCGTTTGCCGCTTTCAAGTTGCGACGGATTCCTTGAGCTCCTAGTGCAGATAAGTTTTCTGACAGGAAAATTTTGTAAAATTTAACCTTTTTTGATTATTTTAAATAGAAGTGTGTCTGTTAGGCTTTCCTTCCTCTACCTTTTATTTTTTCTTCCCGGGTTTGCGTAGTTTGAGTGGTTTGTGTGTGTTTAGGCCTGTTAGGGCTAGAGTATGTCTGAAGCCCATAAGGCAGTTTTTTCTAAGTGCACCGAGTGTGGCCATAAGCTGTCCCCGGCGGATGGCCACACTCGGTGTGTTAAATGCTTGGGGGTTGAACACCTGTCATCTGGTTGTACCATTTGTGCAGGGTTCAACCCCCGAGCTTTGAGGGAGCGGAGGAGCGGGACTTCTCCCTCCAGATACCGCTTCGGCTTCTGCCCCTTCTACACAGCAAGCAGTTGCTGTGGGCTCTCCTCCACTGGCTGGGACTCAACCTCCCTCTAAGATGCCGGAGGAGAGAGTCTTCTAGGGAGAGAGAAGAAGGAGAGGCACAGGGAGAGGCACCACAAACGGAGAGCTGAAACCTCTAGTTCGGCTCCTCCATCCAAGCGGGCCTCTCCTGTGCCTTCTAGTTTCCCTCCTCCTCGGCTCCACTCCCCTCGGTTCTCTCCTGGGCCCGAGGAGGAGGAGGCTAGCCCTTCAGCGTGGTCCCCAAGGCGTCTCTCTAGGTCCGCTTCGGTGGCCTCGACTAGATCTACCTTCTCCATGAGTGAAGCAGACATGGACCGGATGATGAGGAAATTCATCCAGGCCCAAATGCAAATGGGAGTGCTCCTAGCCCCCCCCCATCCGGGAGGGGCTTCGACCCCTTTTTTTGCCCCTTTGGCTCCTTCTCCGACCCACACCATGGGTTCGGAGCTGTCGGTGCCGGGCAGAGTTGGATCCGGGGGTGGGTCGGATCCGATAGGTCGGCGCACCTTGGACCCGTCCCATCCCTTGAGTGCTTCGGGTGCTTTGGACCCGACCTCTCGGAGCCGAGGACCGAGCCTCGGATCCGAGGGAGCTGGTGTGTCTTCGGCTCCGTCTAGGTCGGAGCACATCGGTCTCTCGGATCCGACGGTCTCGGCTCCGGCTCCGATCCGTGCGTCGGATCCGAGTGGGGGTCGGCTCTCGGGGTTCAGAGAAGCTGGCTCCCCCTCGGCCTTCGACGTAGTGGAAAGGGCACTGTTGAGGACTTCCGGACCCCCGGTCCCTGCCACGGCTCCATCCCGCACTCCCTTGCAGTTGGGCCAGGTTCCCACCAGCCGGTCCCAGGGACAGCCCGCCTCGATGTCCCAAGTAGTTCCCTTGGAACATCCAACTGCGGAAGAGTACTCCTCGGACAGCCCCCCCGAAGAAGTACCTCGGAAGCGTAAGTGCAAAAGGAGGCACATGGACTCCCCCGAGTCCGTTATCGAAGACACAGACTTGGATGAAGGGAGGGCTCCCAAGGTCACCCCTGAAGACGTCTCATTTGGAGACATTATGGAAATGTTGAGGATCAGGGGGGGGTGGTCTGCCCCCAAGGCCTCCTCAGACGAGTCTGTGTTCTTGGAGGCATTCGAGGCGGGCCCATCTACCTCTTGGGTGTCCCCTCCTGCCGACCCTCTGGTGGACCTTATATCCACCAGAGCGTGGAAGGATCCGGACACCATTGAGCCTGTACCCAAGCGTCCTGACTGTATCCTTTCCCCTCCGGCGGACCACACTCACTGGAGCAAAGGCCCTCCAGTAGATGCCATGATGATGGCTGCAGCCACTAAGAGGGAATTGGCACAGGAGAGTCCCTCTATGCATCCTCCGGGCAAGGAGTCCCGCTCGATGGATCGCATTGGGAAGTGAGTTTTCAGTTCAGCAACCTTCTCTTTGAGAGCGCTGAACTACATGGCACACGTCATCAGGATGCAGCGGGATTTGATTAAAGAATACGCTGCATCTCCCCCAGAGTCCATGTCGGGTGAGGACAAGCAGGTATACTCCACCCGAATGGCCACTCTTAGAGCAGTTTCTAACACATCTATGCGGCTACTTTCTCATGCTACTGAGGGAGCCGCTAGAGCCAGCAGAGCAGGCCTAGTCATGAGGCGGCAGGCCTAGCTCCGCCACTGTGATTTCGCAGAGCCCTTCAAGGCGACTTTCGCGAATGCCCCCTTTGATGGTTCTGCCTTGTTTGGCAAAACTGTTCGCGAAACATTGGTCCAGAGCGAGAAGGACGGGAAGACGCTGTCTGCCATCGGAGTCCGCTTCTCAGCTCCCCAGAGGTCCTTCTCGAAGAACCAAAAGGGACAGAAGAAGATGTGGTTCCGGAAGTCGCAGCAGTCCCAACCTGCTCCGGATAACCAGTCCTCCCGTGGCAGAGGAGGACAGGGAGGTCGCCGTCCTAGAGGCAGGGGGGCTCCTAGAAACTTTGGGTCAAGAGAACCTTTCTCTGATAGGCCCACGCAGCAGCCCTGAAGGGTTGCCCGGCTGTCCGTCTCTGGAGACAGTCGGGGGGCGCTTTTCGAGGCATCTAACTTCTTGGGAGTCCATCACAACAGACCGTTGGGTGCTTCGCGTGATATCCAGAGGTTATACAATTCCCCTGTACAAAGTTCCCAGATCTCGCAGCCTCCCAGATGTACCACCCGACCAAAGGGAGGCAGCAGCTATCGAAATCGGACAGCTGCTAGAAAAAAGAGCTATCCAGTGCGTCCCCCTAGATCAAACCGGGTCAGGGTTTTACTCCAGGTTCTTTTTAGTGCCAAAGAAAATGGGGGACTTAAGACCGATCTTAGATCTTTCCCTGCTGAACCTGTCAGTAACCAAGCAAAAGTTCCGGATGGTCACCCTTCAATCTATACTCCCCCTCTTGAGGGAGAACGACTGGATGTGCTCCATCGACCTCAAGGACGCGTACTACCACATTCGCATGGACAGACGGTCCAGGAGGTTTCTTCGCTTCCGGCTGGGAGCCAGTCATTATCAGTTCAGGGTCCTCCCCTTTGGTCTCACCTCAGCCCCCAGGGTGTTCACCAAGGTACTAGCGGTTGTAGCGGCCCACCTGAGGCTCCAGGGATTACAGGTCTTTCCGTACCTGGACGACTGGCTCCTGACGGCATCATCAAGGCATCTTCTGTGCTCAGCCAGGGACTACTTCCTTCAGATAGCCCCAAGGCTGGGCATCACTGTCAACTGGGAGAAATCTTTACTACACCCCACACAAATTATAGATTTCATAGGAGGAAGGCTAAACACCAGGTCAATGCGAGCCTTCCTCACCCCAGACAGAATTTCCAACCTGAAGTGTCATGTCGCAGCGGTCCTGCAACCATTTCCGACAGCAGCTTCGGTCCTGAGGGCCCTAGGTTCGATGGCGGCAGCTATCCCGCTTCTTATTCATGCGCGCTTACGCATGCGGGTTCTTCAATGGACCCTTCAGGTTCAGTGGTCCCCTCTCTGTTCCTCTCTCAACAGTCCGATAGCGGTCAGCAAAGCATGCAAGGATTCCCTTCTTTGGTGGCTTCGGTCTCCGGAGCCTCTGACAGGGAGACCTTTTTGTGCAGCATTTCCCCGAGCCACAGTGACCACGGACGCTTCTTGCCTCGGGTGGGGGGGGCATTCTGCGGGGAAGATTGTCCAAGGCACGTGGAACTCCACAGAGACTTCATTGCATATAAATGTACTGGAAATGAGGGCTGTGCTCCTAGCGTTGCAAGCACTTCACAACCTTCTTCCTTCAGGGACTATTGCGATTCAGACAGACAACATGTCGGTAGTCTGGTACATCAACAAACAGGGAGGAACCAGGTCCTATCCCCTTTGTCGAGAGGCCATGAGAGTCTGGGAATGGGCAATTTCCACCAAATGCTTTCTTGTAGCAACGCACATTCCGGGAAAATCCAGCATCCTTGCGGACAAACTCAGTCGCACCATTCTTTCCCCTCACGAATGGTCTCTCAATCCTCAGGTAGTGAAGAAGATTTTTGCCGTTTGGGGGCGATCTTTTTGCCTCTCACTCAAACGCCAAATGCGACAATTTCTTCGCTCTGCTTCCCCCACCAGGGGAATCCCCGAGAGATGCGCTGGTGCATGCTTGGCCTCCCGGTCTCCTTTATGCCTACCCTCCACTACCTCTGATGCAGAGGCTTCTGCAGAAAGCCAACAGTTTGGGGAGCAGAATGATTCTCATTGCCCCGTTCTGGCCTCGTCAACCCTGGTTCCCCTTTGTATGGTCTCACAAAGTGAATCCACCCTGGATTCTGGATCCGATCCCGGATCTCATCTCCCACCCTCTGGGAATTCCGGTCCCCAATCTACGCACCCTGAAATTGACAGCTTGGCTGCTCCAGTTCCATCCTTGATTAGGACTCCCGGTATCTCGTCACTGGTCAAGGCCATCCTAGTGGCGGCTCATAAACCTTCCACTAGGTAGGTTTATCGGAGTAAATGGAAGAGATTCTCTATTTGGGCGGTCCAGAAAAGTTTGGATCCTTTTCAGCACCTATGTCGGCAGTGCTGGATTTTTTAACAGACCTCTTTCATCAAGGGGCAAGTTCTTCCACGATTAAGGTACAATTGGCAGCCATCTCTCATTATCACATTGGTCATGAGACAGCTCCCTCATGACGGCGAAATTGTGCAAAACCTTTCTTAAAGGGATTTTTTGTTGAGGCCTCCAGTCAAAGAGATTGTACCACCTTGGGACCTATCTTTAGTTCTGCAAGCCCTTACTGCTCCTCCCTTCGAGCCTGCAGCTTCTACAGACCTGAAGTACCTTTCCTGGAAGACTGCCTTCTTAGTAGCTATCACTTCAGCCAGAAGAGTGTCTGAACTTCAGGCTCTATGCGTCAAGCCGCCTTACCTTTCCTTCTTTCCAGATAGGGTGTGCCTCAGGACCAATCCATCTTTTCTTCCAAAAGTCTCTTCAGAATCTAATATCAACCAATCAATCAACTTACCTGTGTTTTTCCCAAGTACTCAAACAAAGGAGAATACAAATTGCATTCCTTGGATGTTCATAGACAATTACGATTTTACATTCACAGAACAGCTGGTCACAGGCAATCAGATCAGCTGTTCATCTCCTTTGCTAAATTTGCTTTGGGTAAAGCAGTTTCTAAAGTCACACTATCGAGATGGATTGCTAATTGTATTCTGCAGGCTTATGACACTTCAGGTAGACCTGCTCATCAGAGGGTTACGGCTCATTCTACTAGGGCAGTCTCCACGTCAGCCGCCTTTAAGTCCCGTGTGTCATTGGATGATATCTGTGCGGCAGCCACTTGGGCCTCACCTCATACCTTTATTTCTCATTATAAGGTGGATGTTGTTTCCAGGGAAGAGCATCCTTTGGCTCAGCGGTGCTCCGGAACATCCTTCCATGACGGCCGCCCAAGATTCAGGTAGCTGGGGACTCTGTCCCACAGGTTGCAGACAAATGAAGTCTGCCTACTTCAGATTTAGAAGTTATGTACTCACCATAACGTTCCATCTGAGTAGGTGACTTCATTTGGATGCAACCATCCCCCCCTCCATCCCCCTGACCTTTATACAGCGAGTATTTATGCTTTGTTCAGGTACTGTAGTCAGTATTATATAGGCAAACTCAATCTGAGGTCAGTCAGGGCTTGGCAAGGGGTTATGGGTAGAGGGAGGAGCTAGGAGCTCGGAGCCTAAGCTTTTGAAATGCCGGCTCGGATCCGATACCTACAGGTTGCATCCAAATGAAGTCACCTACTCAGATGGAACGTTATGGTGAGTACATAACTTCTAATTTTATCACGTCCCCATAAATAAGGATATTGCTGAACCAATTCTTGTGTGGGTACATAATTTACCTCTATTGCCTTTGTTTTAGCTTCATTCATTTTGTATCCCGAAAAGATTTGAAACTGTCTCAAAATGTTCCACAACACTGTAAAGTCTCTTTCTGGTTTTGTCAGGTATAAAATAATATCATCTGCAAATAGAAACAGCTTTTCTTGACTGCCATACTAATTATATCCTTGAATTTCTGAGTCCCTTATTGTCTTTGCCAGTGGTTCTAAATATAATGGAAATAACAAAGTGGAAGGAGGACACCCCTGCCTGGTTCCTCAGCTCATGCAGAAATTATCAGAAAGGACCCCATCCACTTTAATTTTTGCCTCCGATCCCTGATATATCCTCCTAATCAACTTTATAATTTTTCAGGAAATGCAAATGCCTCCATTGCCTTCGTCAAAAATTTCAGCTTTCTCTGTCAAATGCATCTGCATCAATACCCAACAACAACAATGGTATTTTCTTACATTCTGCTTCCCTCTTGATCATCAATGTTCTGTTAATGTTGCCAAATGTTTACCTCCACTCCACAAACCCACAAAGATCCATATCTAACAGTTTTGGCATTACTTTTGTCATTCTTTTAGCCATTGCAGACACAAACACTTTATAATTATGGTTTAGTATTGAAATGGGCCTGATGGATCTTTACCCTCTTTAGGTATTACAGCTACCACTGCTTTCTTCCAGGATGTTGGCACTTCTCTTCTTCTTAAAATACTGTTAACAAAACCGTAAAGATATTTATGATTTTTTTCCCTTCTAGCTGACAAACTTCCACAGGAATACCATCTATTTCTGGGGACTTTCCTACAGATTGGTTATACATCATAATTTTTTTCTCATCTCCTCCTATCCTAACCATTAGTAATTGAGCCTCATCTACCTCTAACCTTGGAATATTCAATTCTTCCATAAACATTTCCATTTGTATCTTTTCTTGATTTCCATATTTCTCTGCTTTATGCAGACTTTCATAGAATTTCCAGAAATATTTCTAATCCCGCTAAACGTTTTTGTGCTATAGTATGGTTATCAAAAAACTGTTGCTTAATAGCAATCTTTCTAAACTTGTGCATGTTATTGAGGTAATCCCTCATTTTCTGCTTAGCATTCTGCAGTTGATCCTCTTTTTGTTCAGTGACAGTCACCCTATTCTGCAATAGTTTAACATTTGTCAGTCCCTCTAAATAATTCTTGTTACTTCTTAACCATAGCTCCCTTGTGTGTCTCACTATTGAGTCTCCAATGACTAGAAAATGTGTTTTTTGAGTGTTACACCTTATGGGCTGGGTAGGTGAGACACTGGTGTTGTGGGAACTGTATTAGTTTTAGCAGTTTTGTGTTTGGAGGTCTCTGGTGTTTCAGTAGGTTTTTTGATAAAACCTCAGTGTATCTTGATTTTTGTGTTAGATGCATACTATATGTATGAGTAGTGGTACTATGTGCATGTGTAGTGGTGGGTGGGTGGGTTATCAACCTTTTCTGTGTTACTGTTTTAAGTGTGAGAGAGCATGGATTCAAGATTCTTGATGTAGATACATCTCTCACACTCTGTACTAGAGTGAGTTATTAATTAAGGGTTTTCAGTGTACATGGGGCAATGCTAGGTTGAAGACTGTTGTCACTAAGGGCGGCTTTTCAGGAATGATCAAGGAGGAGCTCAGTGGCTGGATATTTCTGCCTGTTTCTTTTTCTTTGACCAGGAAAGTAATAAGGATGGGTGCTACACTAATGTACTACAGCTTTATCTAACAGAAAAACTGTTGGAGTTAATCTGTCCGGCTATGGCGCACAGTTGCATAGCAGTGCACGATGCTGTGCAATATGCAAATTAGCAGAAACCTGCTGAAATGCAGAGCTTAAATACAAGAAGCTAAAAAACTTGAAAAACAAAACTTTAAAAGGGTTCAAAAAGACCAATGAGGGTACTTACTCAAAGCCCTGTACCATCCACGCTTCACCAGACAGGTTCCTATCAGCACAGTCCTCTAACTACAGTGCAGAAATTCCCCTTCCAATCCAAGATGGCCTGGAAAACGTGCTCAGAACAAGCAGCCACTACAAACCGGCCCAGATGCAGCAAACCTGTATCTGGACAATGCTACAGCTACTAGCTACCCTAGTATTGTCAGGAACCACTAGAGAATGTTTAACACAGCAAGAAAACAGCAGTGAGACACATTTAAAACAGCATAAAATCAGCAAGAAGACTCAAAATAATGTTTTAAACAGCTAATAAATCAGATATTTTAACACTGCTTGGCGGGAAAACCATACAAGCAGAACAGATTGCTTTGCAACAGTGAAAAGTGCCAACAAATACTTAGTGAAAATAGCAACAAAAAGCTTTGTAAACAGTGAAAACAGCAATCCAATCCAAACTGGTGCCATGCTCATAAACAGGACCTTTTCAGTATGGGTCCTTTTCATCCTCTCCTATTTGTGTGAGTTGCTCCAGTTTGGCTTGGCCTATTCTTCTGTGAAGGCCCATTTGACAGCCATTTCTGCTTGTCAGCCTTTGAGTCCTCCCTTGGCTTTTTGTTTTGAGGTCAAACAATTTTATAAAGGTGTCCTGCGTCTTAGGCCTCCAAGGAAAAAACTTATTCCTCCTCCTTGGTACATTAATTTTGTTTTGGAAAAATTGACTCAGGCTCCTTTTGAGTCTGCAGATTCTGCTTCTTTGCAACAGTGTACCTGTAAGACTATCTTGTTGCTGGTACACTGAGGTCAAACAATTTCTTAAAGGTGTCCTGCGTCTTAGGCCTCCAAGGAAAAAACGTATTCCTCCTCCTTGGGACATTAATTTTGTTTTGGAAAAATTGACTCAGGCTCCTTTTGAGTCTGCAGATTCTGCTTCTTTGCAACATTGTACCTGCAAGACTATCTTGTTGCTGGCTCTTAGTTCTGCCTGGAAGGATTCTGAGCTTCTGGCCCTTTTGGCCATTCCTCATATTTTGTTTTTTTTTTCTTCATCACAGGTACAGGGTGGCCTTTTGTAATAATTCTTATTTTATGTTTAAGGTGGTAAATGGGTTGTCCTTGACTCAGTCAGTACATCTCCCTTCCTTTTTCCCTCCTCAGTCTGCTAATGAGAGGGTCTTACATACCTTAGTTTTGCACAGGCAGCTCAGGTATTATTCGGATAAAACTAAGGAGCTTTTTGTTTTTTTTCATCCAAGGACATTGCGTTTGGCTGCTTTTAAGCAAACCATCTCCTCCTGTATATCTAAGGCCATTTTCTTTTGCTATTCCTTTCATGTCAAATCTTTGTCTGGGTCTGTTATAGCTAATTACACTAGGGCTGTTGCCTTTTCTTGTGCTTTCTTTAAGGGGTTGGACACCAATTCTATCCTTGAAGCTTCTACATAGTCTTTGTGCATACTTTTACTAAACATTATAAATTGGATATGGTATATAGGGCCAGAGCAGGTTTTGCTAGAGCTATTTTATATGGGTTTGCTGGGGGCTCTTCTCATCCTTCCCCCTCCTATTCTGCTCCTTGAGATTTTTTACTGCCTCTATAGTAAGGAATACTACAGCAGTGATGTAGAAGGACATAGTACAGTTGTGTAAAATCTTACTTTATCAGTAGATGTTCTTCTCTTCACTGTTGCAGTATTTGCTCCTCCTTCCAACCCCTACTTGTTTGTTCCATTTTTTGTTTTAGATTCCCTTCTGGATGAAGGTCTTCCCTTTTCTTCTGCATTTCCTCCTTCTAGATGTGCAAAGACTCTTTTGTCCTATAGAGACTGTTCTCTACTGGGCATTTCAGTTCTGGGTAACTGCATCCATACATCACCTTTATGTCCTGCGTGGGGATCATACATTTGACGTGCAGTGCATACAAAATCATAATGCTTTGATCTGATATTGTCCTTTTCATTATTTCTCACTATTGAGTCTTTGGATCCAACATTGGATCTAACTCAGCCATATCTTCAAGACTTTAGTATCTGAGTCTCAAGCTCTTAGACTCCTCTTGGAGTCTTTGACCAAGGACACCAATTTTGATGAAGGAGAAGGATCCCGCCCATCAACACCTGATGACGTCTGCTTTGGAGAAATCCTTGAACTCCTGAGGAGTCTGTTTTTCTGGAGGCTTTTGGGATGGGCTCCTCTATGTCCTGGGTGACCCCCCCTGGCAGACAAACTCATTGATTTAGTTCCCCACCAGACTTGAAAGGAGCCGGACACAGTTGAGCTGATCCCAAAACATCTGGACAAGTTCTTTAGTCCACCCACCAACCTCGTACATTGGAGTAAAGGTGTCTCAGTTGATGCCATTGCGGTATATGCAGCCATAAAAAAGGAGCTGGTTGAAAAACCTCCTCTGTTCATCCTCCAAACAAGGAGGTCTCGGGCACTAGACAGACATGGAAAACACATTTATGCCTCAGCCACCTTCGCATTAAGAGCATTGAACTACTTGGCACAATTTACAAGTTTGCAGAGAGATTTGGTCAAAGAATTAACCACCTCTCTCAAAGACACCTTGTTGGAGGAGTACCTTAAAAAGGTTTCTCCCTGGTTGGCTTCTCTTTCCTCCCTTGCAAATTCCTCAATGAGGCTGATTTTGCACTTTGTGGAAGGCTCCTCTCGAACAGCTGCTGCAGGCATAGCCATAAGGACGCATGCTTGGATGAGACTTTGCGATTTCACGGAACCTTTCAAGCCGTCTTTCATTAATACCTCCTTTGATGGTTCCTCTTTGGACCGTCTGTTAAAGGAAATGCTTGCCCACTGAGAGAAAGACAGAAAGACCCTGTCTACTTCTCAGAGAACCTTCTCAAGGAATCAAAGAGGTAGGAAGAAGACTTGGTTCAAGAAATCTCAAGGGCCTTTCCAGGACCCGCATAGGGATGCTTCCTCCAGAGACAGAAGAGGAGATTTCAATGATAGACACCACCCTAGAGGCGGGTGGGGGGTCTGCAGAATCAGGGTTTTAGGAAACCTTTTCCTGATAAGCCCTATCAGTGGTCTGAAGTGCTGCTCAACTGTCCGTCTCTGGAGGCAGTTGGGGAACATTTATCTTTGCACCTAGATGCCTTGACAAAGATCACAAAAAATGTCTGGGTACTAAAAATAATATCCAGAGGTTACTACATTCCCTTTTCTCCTTCACTTCCAAGGCCCAGGAGGATACTCCCCGATATGCCACCCAGTCAGAGGGAGTTTGCCATTCATGAAGTTCATAAATGTCTTGAAAAATAGTCATTCAAGAGGTCCTAATGAAACAAATAGGATTTGGAACTTACTCACATTTCTTTTTGATTCCAAAGAAAACAGGGGACCTAAGATCAATACTAGATTTCGGCAACCTAAACCTATATGTCAAGAAGTCAAAATTTCAAATGGGTATGGTTCAGTCCATTCTTCTACGCAAGGACAATTGGATGTGCTCCATAGATCTCCAGGATGCGTAGTATCATATCAAAATGAACAAACGCTCCAGGAGACACTTTTGGCTGGAGGCCAATTATTACCAATTCAGAGCACT
Organism: Protopterus annectens; assembly: GCF_019279795.1. Taxonomy (NCBI): domain Eukaryota; kingdom Metazoa; phylum Chordata; order Ceratodontiformes; family Protopteridae; genus Protopterus; species Protopterus annectens. The sequence goes on from NC_056745.1 coordinate 137,052,409, forward strand.
GCTCTTTGGACTCATCACAGTCCCCCAGGTGTTTACCAAATGCATAGCAGTAATTATGGGTCACTTGAGGCTGAAAGGATTTCATTTGTTTTCATACTTGAACAATTGGCTCCTTACTGCACCAACAAGGGATTAACTGATTCAAACCAGGGAATACCTAGTCCACCTCTTCAATTCTCTGGGGGTTTCAGTAGTGACTCCTGTGCAGAATCTAAAATTCATAGCAGTGCAATTGAACACTTCAACACAAATAGCTTTGTTACTCCTTCATTGCATAAGTTCTGTAAGACATCAAGTTCAGGACTTGTTAGACCATCCAGGTCCACCAGTAAAGTTAGTGCTCAGGACACTAAGATCTGTGTCAGCATCCATCATCCTAATACCTTTGGCAAGATTTTTATGCGAGTTCTTCAATGGACACTGGCTGTTCAGTGGTCAATTCTTTACCAGTCACTTTCTGTTCCTATCAAACTGCCAGTCTGCAGGAGCTGTCTCCAGTGGTGTCCAGTGGTGGATGCATTTGAACAATCTACATTTGGACAGACCATTCTCTCCCCCTCCCCAGTAGCCACAGTGACCATGGATGCTTCCCATTTGGGGTGGGGTGGGGCATTATCAGGGAAAGATGATGCAAGGCACGTGGTCCCCTGATGAGACCAAGCTGCATATCAGTGTCCTGAAGATGAGAGCAGTCTTTCTCACATTGCAAGCCTTTCAGAAACTACTCCCTTTGGGGACTATTGAGAGTCATACAGACAACATGTCAGTGGTCTGGTATATAAACTAACAAGGAAGAAACCAATCTTACCCATGATGCAGAGAGGCCATGAAGTTTTGGGAGTGGGCGATCTCTTCAAACTGCTTTTTGATAGAAATGCATATTCCCGGCGACATCAACATGTTAGCAGACAGGCTCAGCAGGTCCATTGTGACTCTGAAAGAGTGGTCCCTCAATCAATCAGTAATGAACAAGATTTTCAGCCATTGGAGCAAGCCTTGCAGTGATTTCTTCTCTTCTCCTCTAAACAACAAATGCAGGCAGTACTTCTATCTTATCCCTCCAAAGGGCAAGTCACCAAGGGATGCTCTAGTTTACGATTGGCCCCTGGGCCTCCTTTATGCTTACCCTCTCTACCCTTGATCCTGAGATTTCTACAGAAAGCCAGCAGGCTGAAGAGCACAGTTACACTCATTGCCCCCTTCTGACCTTGTCAGGTATGGCTCCCCTTCCTATGGTCTCACCTCAAGTATCTCTCATGGATACTGGATCCCAGTCACGACCTTATCTGTCATCCATCAGAAAGTCATCAACCCAGTCTGCACACCCTAAGATTGACCGCATGGTTTGCCCACTTCTGGTGATTGCACAAAAGTCCAGGCTAGCTTCCCCAGTACGTGACATAATCTTGGCCTCTCAGAAGGCTTCCACAAAAAAGCTCTATAACAGTAAGTGGAAAAGATTTTTGATTTGGGCGTCAAAGGAGAATATTGATATTTTTTCAGCTCCGACGTCAGCTAGTCTCCTTTTTCTGAGTACACTTTATCATGAAGGTGCCAGTTTTTCCTGCTATAAAGTTACAACTAGCTGCCATTTCTAATTTCATTCAGTGATAAGATATTCTGCTATTTCTTCATCAAGATTATGCAAGGCTTTTATTCAAGGTATTTTTTTATTAAGACCACCAATAAAAGATCCTTCTCCACCTTGTGATCTCACTATTGTACTTCACGGTCTCACTCAAAAGCCATTTGAACCAGCCGACAGTTGTGACTTGAAATTTCTTTCCTGGAAGACCATATTTTTGGTAGCCATTACTTTAGCCAAAACAGTATCCGAATTCCAAGCCCTATCAGCCAAACCCCCCCATAATTTTTCATAAAGACAGAGTTTCCTTGAGAACTAACCCTTCTTTATGCCTAAAGCAGCAACAGAATCCAACATTAACCAGTCAATTCAGTTACAGTTTTTCTTTCCAAAATTTTCAAACAGAGCAGAATATTTTGCATCTCCTTAATGTTCATAGACAGTTGTGCTTCTGTCTGCACAGGACAAAAAAGCACAGAAAATTAGATCAACTTTTTTATATCCTTTTCAGCAAATCACTTGGGTCAAACAGTAAACAAGATCACCTTGGCTAAATGGATAACTGATTACATTTCTACTATCTATTACCAAAAAGATATTCAATTACCTTGTCCACCTAAAGCTCATTCTACGAGATCCATGGCCACGTCATCAGCTTTTTCTGCCAGGGCTTCGATTGATGAGATATGTACTGCAGTCACTTGGTCTAAGACTCATACTTTTGTCTCACATTATAAATTGGACATTGTCTCCAGAAGCAGGGCATCCTTCTGTGCTCCGGTATATCCTTCCTTAGGGGATGCCCAGAAGTTACATAGCTGGGGACTCTGACCCAACAGAGAGGAAGAATGAAAAGGACAACATCAAATATAGAAGTTATGTACTCATCATAACTTGGCATCTGTGTTGTCCATTTTCATTCTTCCTCACTTCCCTTTCAACCATCCCCCAGCCTGGGTTTCTTCAAGAAGTTACTGTGAGTTTTCTTTTCTGGAACCCTTAGGTTCATGGTTTGGGCCCCAGAGTCTTTGATCTGTTCTCTTTCTTCCTTCTGGTATGTATCCTGCTGTGTAAGGCAGCAAACTTGATCTAAGGGGGTTAGAGAAGATATTATCAGATCCTAAAGTCTTGAAGATACAGATGAGTTGGATCCGCTGTGGGATCTGAAGACCCAACAGTGAATAAGCATGAAAATGTACCACACAGATGCCAGGTTATGGTGAGTCCATAACTTCTATGTATACTGCCTGAATGTCAGGCTATCCTGGGCAGGGGATCCCTATAATAAAGAATACTGCAACAGTGAAAAGAAGGACATCTACTGTTAGGGCAAGATTCTACACAGCTGTACTTTCTATGGTCTGTGTGCATCTATTAAGAGAATCAGTCTACCTTGGAACAGTGAAGCTTGTTTAGTATCAGGCCATTGTCTGTATAAGCATTTCACATTCCTAAGTAAAGTAAATAAGCTGGAAGACTCTTTGAGACACTTTTCCTAGTACTTTCTTGAAGCTGTGTATTCATATACTGTGCCTGGTCAGAGTCTTTCCGGAATGGCTGCGCCACATTTGCATTCCCAAAAATCATTGTGTGGTGCTTTCCCATTATGCTTGGTTCAGCAGGGTAAAAGGGAGATAGTGGTGGATCTATTTTATATCTTCAGCCATGGGAGATTGCTGTATGCTTTTCTACCATTCCTCATATAACCACATCTCATGACATTGTTCAGGGAAGATAGACCAAAACTCAGATATACAATCCCTTAGTGGCTGACAAAGGCACAGTTTCAGTCACTCAGGTTCCTTGCAGTACAGGAAGATCTCTTGGTCACCCAAAGCTATTCCTCCTGCTTGGGTGACAATTAGCTCCATTTCAGGGCCTGGCTTTGTGGTATTCCCCTTGATTCTGCAGTTTTGACATCTGAGGCCTTAGAGGTTAATGATGCTACTTTCTGCTGCATAGGCTTATGACTCACGATGCTTGCAGATGTTAGTTTCACTGGAATGATACACCATATTGACCAGCTCAATAAACTTAGCAACATCCTTGATCTATCTCAGACACTGGTATGACTTTTTTTTCAGTTATTCCATGATCACTAGGTGTGTATCAGTTATCTCTGCTTATCATGGCTTTATGGAATGCAGGACTGTGGCCCAGCACTAGACATTCAAACAATTCATGTCCATCCCCCTTTTAAAAACTGTTCATTTCTATGGGATTTGAACTTCATCAATGAATGTCTTGTCTGTTCACTATTTAAACCTGCTAGTTAGGAACTATAAACAATGTTTTCATGGAAAATGCTGTTTCTGATAGCCAGCACATCTGTATATAGAAATATGGAACTTTACGATGTTTTGATTAGATCCCATAGCTAGTCTTTTGTAATGATAAGGTGCCCCTCTGAACAAACCCACACTTCCTTCAAAAGATAGTTTTAAAATTGTACTTGAACCTGTTTATCCATTTTTAAGTTTTCTTCTCTGGAGCAGAAACCAAGGAATGGAGGCCTTTGATATCCTGGATGCGTACCAACAGCTGAGGTGTTACCTGAAATGACCATGCAATTTTAGAAAGTTGGATCAATTGTTCATCTCCTACCTTTGCACCATGGAAGTGAATGCAGTTGTCTAACATTTTTCAAGTAAATTGCCAAATACATTGCCTTTTGCCATTTGACAGCTACTTGTCCCCTGCCAAATCCTCTCTCGATGCTGGAGGCTCACTGCACTAAAGGATTAGCCATCCCCAGTGTATTCTTAAGAATGCCATCTTTTAGCAGGCATTTAGTTTTCAGTACACAATTTTGCCACTTCATTGTTGTCTCAGAAGTGGCTCTAGGAATTAAGCCATATTTGGAAAAACAATGTTCATAGAATTGGCTTTCTGAGCTCTGTGATTTTATGGCCTCCAGCTGCTGTAACTCTGGTGGTGGTGTTGTTCTGGAATCATCCCAACCAAAGGCATAACAAAGAGGGCCCTCGACTTTAGTCATAGCTGATATGTTCTTTACTGTATTAGTTAATCTATGAGATGACCTTCATTAATCGGTCAGGAATGCATTTTCTTCATCTTCCTAAGGATGTGGGGTCACAACGTTCATTAATGGGTCAGGGATACATTTTCTTCATCTCCCTAAGGATGGGATGGGTGACATCAGTCTCCAGTAGTGTTGCACCTATCAGACCGGCCATTACTCTGTGTAAAATCATGGAGAGAATCTAAATGGAACAAATTATCCTGTTTCTGCTATGAAAAAGCATGGTTTTAAGAAACGTATGACCGTCTGAATGTTTGAAGAGGTAACATCAGTACTTGAATGACTCATAGGAAGTGCTACTTATCTTGACCTTAATAAGGCATTTGGTACTGTTCCACTTAAAGAAATAAATGACAAATTAAATCATTAAGTTGTTAATCTATACATATTTCTTTAGGCAAAACACTACTTAAATAGTGTATGTGTCAGAGTTGGTGAAGCTTACCACTCTGTCTTGAGAGTAGGAGCACAGCTAGAGTGGGGTGAATGGGGCAGCCCTCCTGGGCACAAAGTCTTGGGGGTATGATTGGGTCTTAGTGTATTACTGACTATATATATATATATATATATATATATATATATATATATATATATATATATAAAAACACACGTGTATATGTATATATATATATATATATATATATATATATATATATATATATATATATATATATATATACACACACACACACACACACACACACACACACACACACACACACACACGTACATATATATATATATATATATATATATATATATATATATGCAGTAGTATCAAAATAATAAAAATCATTAAGTCAGGTTACTGTTTGTGTGAATTTAAAAATGGAATATGAAAATATTTTTTTAAGTAAAATGTTGAACTCTAAGAACTGGGTTTTCGAATTCGACGTTTTTGCACACCGTAGTTCCACCAGTCAGGAATTGCCATGTATGTCCCTTCAAATCGATATTTAGGATTTCCATATATCACTTTAAATTTTCAGTAGTGATTATGATGCCTGCTTGCTTTCCTACTGTTGTCAAGGAAGGCACATCACTGTAATTGTAAAAGTGGGCACAGTGTTTAAGACGACTTTTTTTTATTAAAGTTTGCTATGCACACGTGATAAACATTACTTTGTGTTAAGGTGTACATTTACGTGCAATTCCAGATATTGAATTGTGATAATATTTCTGTGTATTTAGAGGGACTTTCTGATCACTCCAAAGTGCTGATTTCAGCATAATCAATTACATAATTTTAGAATGAGCAATGCTGTGCAACAAGTTCAGCAAAGCTCCTTGGTGTGAGTGCATCCTTGCATGACAGTAGCCGTTCAAACACAAGTTCCTTGTCATGTAACCATCTTCTTTTTAGAGAAGATGGTAGAATTTACATCAGTCTAGTTCTCATGTCCTCCATATGGTTTTGTTCTAAATGGATAGCATGTAAAACGTCCAGCATGAAAAGATTTTTGTTTGTCCATCAAACTCCTAAGATGTCTATGCCATCCTTCTACTACATTTTGACTTTGTGGGTACCCCTGTCCACAAGTTTCATACTGATTCCAAAATGAAACATTGAAAAGGGGTGTGTGGCAATCTTTGTACAGTGGACCCTCTACTACCGTATTGCCTTGGTCTACTGATAATGTAATTTTCCTTAAAGAAAGTACATAAAGGTTTGCCAATGTCTGGGATGTCACTTTCTACTCCAGCAAACGTTTTAAACAGTTTATCAGGTGATACACAGGCTATTGCTGGTATTTGCTTACAAAGCATGGCAAAACGCATACTAGGTGAAAAAACGGGCCATCACTCCACTCCATGACACAGGCGAAAGTTATTTTATTTAAACTGAAAAACAGCAAAAAAAAACACATAACCGTACACCAACATGGTTGTACCGGTTTCGGCAAAGCCTTCATCAGCAACCAAACATGATGTAGAAAGTGAAAACAAAACCTAACATGCTGTCTTCAAACTTATACAAAATTCATATAGAATGCATGGAGCGCCCTCTAGTGCATCCATCAATAATGTACTAATTCATCAATACATGAAATATAATGAAAATTAACACTAATATCCCAAAAAATAAAAAATTCCCCATTGTATCAACAAATAAATAAAGTGGATGCTTCAAAAATGATCATTCAAACCAGGGGGAAAAAGAGCCCCTAGTTTGATGATCCACATTTTTTCTTTATAGGTGAGCCTATCATGTAAAACATGAAATAGTAAGTGTCTGTCCTTAATGTGATCAATAACCATAAAGCAAAAATTGCCCGTAGGGTGTTTGGAAATATGTTTGTATAAAGAACTGGACCCCTTTTTGTTTTTGATATCACTAAGATGCTCCCCTATCCTAACTTTAAAAGGACGGGAAGTTTGTCCAACATAGAAGGCTCGACAATTGCACTGGGCCAAATAGATCACCCGGGATGTACTGCAATTGGCAAAACATAAAACCTTATAAACTTGTGGACAATTTTGTGAAGAAACGGTCTGGCATTTTAACACCCTAGGGCAATAGGTACAATGACCACATGGATAGCATCCCAATAAAGGACCTGCAAATAGATTAAGTTGAGTGGTAGAACATGTATCCCTATGATGAATCCTCTTATAGTGACTAAAAAGAGAACCCAAAGACCGCCCTTTACAAAATGAATAATGGCACCGGTCCCCTATATAATTCTCCAAAACATTATCCGATTTTAACAAATACCATACTAGGCCAAACTCACTGGCCTAATACAATTTCTGTATCTGCCTCCATACAATTTGGCAGAGATGGAACCAGCAGCCCTTGGGAGAACTATTGCTAAAGTGTCTCCTAATGGAATTCATGGCACCTTTCTCAAAAACGCTTAGTATCATTTGCGGCCTTAACTGCTCCTATGCTGCAAACAAATATTAATAACAGTTCTCCAGAACTGATCATAACACTCTTCTGTCTTACACGGCAAAAATCCATACACAACTGGAATGATTTTCCTGTTCTCAGTGCCTTCTAATGGGCAGTGTATACTATACACCTGCTTGCATTCTCGAGTGCTTATTGGAAACATACCATCAACCAGAATGTATTCAGTGGAGCAGAACAATTTAATATTGCATTCAGTAGTAATTACTACAGCATTCACAATCCTATTAGAATCACTGCCATAATTGATTATAAAGCATCCATTCTTTAGTGGAAGCACTTCAGGATTCAAATGTTTTAATGTACGCATATCCTTGTACATTCTAAGCCTTTTCTTATAACACAGTCTGCTGACAACACTGTTTCAGAGCTGAAGTGTTTGGTAACTCATGCACAGTGGTACTGGAGATACTGGCTAAAACATCAGATACTATATTGCATGGATCCTGCACTGATTGATCAGCACATCTTTTTATACTTTCTCGGACCTTACACACCTCTACCTTTACCATCTGGGGCATGGTAATGACTGTTACTTTTTTTAGTATGTTCCCTTCAGTTACACTTTCTGTGATGCACCTTCCCTTACAACTTTGCTTAGTTTTATGCACACAACACCAATATTACCTACAACCTTTAGTCTTCTCTAAGCAATATTGGTACCCATCTATAATAAACATGTCTCAACCTTTTTGTGTTTTTACAATTGAATACATTGATCCAAGTATGCCGGGTGTAATGTAAACTCAATCACATCTGCCTCTTTGATCTGCAAATACATATATATATATATATATATATATATATATATATATATATATATATATATACCTGACATTACCACTGCATAACACTCTTAAAAATCCAAAAAGACATCACGGCTACTGCTCAATCTAATCCCTTTTTATGCCTCAAAGTGCACTGCAACCACTCTTTCCTGATATCCAGTGTACGGCTGCACACACTAATTATGGTGACCATTCATAATGTCGCACACTCAAGGAAAAACCTAACAGTGCAAAACTAATTGTCTATTCGCAGTATTTATTTTCAACATTTTATTTTTGGCAATACAAACTTCTGAAAATATATGTTCGACAAAACAATATTGCATGAGTCAGGTACAACATTTTGATAGTAACCCTATATATATATATATATATATATATATATATATATATATATATATATTTATGGGTCTACTTCATTTCACCAAAATCCCATTTCACTGACCAAATCACCTAAAGTTCAAATTACTGAAAATTTATTTCACTGAATCTCATTTCACTGAATTGTAAGCTATAGACTTGATGTGGCAGTGTTTACAATACTGTGAGGCAAGTAAAGGGTATATGCCCCTATCCCCACTGTAGTGTGACCTGGAGTTAGTATATATAGTTAGGAGGGGTGGGGGCACAGCCCCCCACATTGTTGGGTGTGGGAGGGGCATAGCCCCCCCCCCACTTAGTTTGATTACATATTGTCTTCTGGAGAGTTAGTCATTGGTGTTGCAACTATGCGTTTCTATTGTTTAAAATTTATTGCTTTGAAGTTTGTGGTAAAATACAATGTAAAACAAACACGGTGGGGGGAGTAGGCCCCCATGCTGCCCAGTGTGAGGAGCTGTGCCCCCCACACACCCCCAACTATATATATATATATATATATATATATATATATATATATATATATATATATATATATATATATATATATATATATATATATATATATATATATATATATATATATATATACTAAATCCAGGATCACACTACAGTGGGGAAAAGGGCATATACCTTTTACTTGCCTTACATTACTCTACACAGTGCCATATATACTAAGTTCAGTTCAGTGAAATGAGATTCAGTGAAATGCGTATTCAGTAATTTGTAGTTTCAGCGATATGGTCGGGGTGAAATGAAATTCAGTGAAATGAGATTCAACAAAACAAAGTAGACCCATATATATATATATATATATATATATATATATATATATGTATATGTATATATATATATATATATATATATATATATATATACGCATACATGGGTTCACTTTATAATCTCAAAATACTGAAATCCCGAATTTCAGTATTTTGAAACCATAAAGTTGAACGTCCCAAATCCCGAAACTACAAAATCATGAAACACAAAATCACAAACAGAAACACACCATACACCACACAACACATACATCATCTAACCCACACCACAACAAACAAAACACACACTAACAAATCTACACTACATAGCAGCAGTGGGGGGCAAGCCCCCCTGCACCCCCCCATGTGGGGGGCTGCTCCCACCCTACCCCCACTTATATATACTAACTCCAAGATCACACAAACAGACACAGAAAGGAAACTCAGACCAACACATCCTACAGTCCCTCACACACACACAAACATCACACATATACAAACACCAACACATCCAACCCTTTCACACCCATACTTTCACCTGCCTACCCTAACCCACACGTACAACTGACAAACACAGTCACACACACTCAAACTCCCACACAAAACCCTTACAAAACACTCACTTACCTTAAATTACACCTAAATCCACACACAACACCAGACACCATCCAATCACAACAACTTAAGTAATGTACCATAAAGCCATAACCGCAAATGTGAGATATTCGGATTCGCGATTATGCACTTTCACGATTTTAAAGGTTCGACTTTATAATTTCGGGATACTGAAATTCGGGATTTCAGTATTTTGAAATTATAAAGTGAACCCATACATGTATATATATATATATATATATATATATACACACACACACACACACACACAATTTATATATATTATATATATATAATATATATATCTATATATAATATATATCTATCTATCTATATATCTATCTATATATATATATATATATATATATATATATATATATATATATATATATGTATGTGTGTATGGGTCCCCTTCAGTAGATCGAATGTTTTTAAGTTCGAACCACATAAGTCCGATTTGACTGAATGGAGATGTCCATACAGAGCACAAAGGGAAGATTTCCCATTTCCACAATGTAGTGAGATCTCGGAGTTGGTATATTTAAGTAAGGGGGGTGTGGGGGGTGCAGGGGGCGTAGCCCCCTTGCAATAGATGTTTAGTTTTGTGTTTTTTGGTTTTATGTGGTTTTACGTCAGTGTTTCAACTTTTACGAGTTCGAACATATGGTCTCGGTCATATGTGGTTCGAACTGGTCAAAGTTCGATCTATTGAAGTAGATCCACACACATATATATATATATATATATATATATATATATATATATATATATATATATATATATATATATATATATATATATATATACATATATATATATACACACACACACACACACACATATATATATATATATATATATATATATATATATATATATATATATATATAGGTTTTCCATCAGAAGGTCGAACCTGACCCCATCGAATGATGGGATCATCGACCCACTTCCGTGAAACTGACAATGTTGAATTCCGACATTGTCGAAATACAACTCGCCATAAGCCTCGGAACGGGCTTTAACATGGGTCGAGATGGGGGCAAGAACCCGACATTGTCGCTGTTCGGCCTCCAGACTTCGACTGAAGTTGGTTCAACGCCCGGGTAGAAAAGCTCCACATATACCAAGTAACATATTACATGTTACAAGAGAATAACAAAGATTTGTACAGAACAATTAAAACATTTACAGAAATATAATACATTATGTAATACACTTTTAGTGAATTAACATTTAAACAGAAGGTTACTAGTCCTTTTGGAGGTTGGGTAAACTGAACATTTGCAGAAAAAGACATTTTTGTCAAATAAGCTGTTTGTAAGTAAACATTAAACAAGTAGCTGCTAGCCTTGTGCTGGTTAGGTGGACCATTTTGCATGGAGAGAGTACAAGAAAACTGGATTATGGAAAGTATAGTACATTGGATATATATATATATATATATATATATATATATATATATATATATATATATATATATATACTAGATATACTAGATCTAGATAGATAGATATAAATAAATATGTATGTGTGTGTTTGTATATATGTATGTGTGTATACTGCAAAAACACACTGGTGGAAACAGGCGCTCAACACAAAATTCTTAGCGTGAACCAAATTTATTCGTCTGCGATTCGTCCGAAGACTTCATCAGAAACAAACACAAAATGTACAGCCATATTTAAACCAAAATAATTAATTAATTAACCAATAAAAACACACAAGTGAAGATTGAGATTTTTTTAAGTAAAGTAGAATTTATTAAGAAGTTGTTTTTAGAAAGAGGCTATACCATGGATTTTCTTAGTAGTACAGCTGATGAAATTATTAAGGATAGAATTAACAAATTTCCACCTGTTATTACACATGGTTTCATTAGTAAACAGAACACCCATGAAGTAAAGGATGAATCCTTTACTTCACGTCTGGATTCAAGATTTTGTTTTGATATGAGTGTTTCTGGTGAAGTCTTCGGATGAATAAATTTGGTTTATGTAAAGAATTTTGCTTTGAGCGCCTGTTTTCACCAGTGTGTTTTTGCAGTATACACACGTACATATATACAAACGTTCACATACATATCTATATCTATATCGATATATATATATATATATATATATATATATATATATATATATATATATATATATTCTTTACACTAAGAATTTTGGTTTTAGCGCTTGTTTCCACCAGTGTGTTTTTGCAGTTTCTCTTTTTATCTCTGATTCCTGGTTCTTTTTGTTTTTTTTTTTGATGTACGTGTGTATATTTTAGTACATGTTGACTAGATATGACTGCTTTACATTTGAGGTACCAGATCATCCTTTGTCATACAGTAGCCACTGGCCTTATTTCCTAGATACCACATGATATGGCTGCAGTAGGAGATGGAGTATGGTAGACTACATGGCACACAAGAAATCTCAAAGATGGAAGTTAAACTGATGACTTGCTTAGTAATGCTTAACATCCACTTTTTCTGCAATTGGTCTTAGCAGTCTCTGTCTTATACAGGGTAGCTCGTACTGTATTTAGTTCATGTTTTGACTTGATTGTAGCACAGTAGGGAGATTAGTGTGTGGCAAAGTCTGAAGAGGGACCATATTTTCTCTACGTGTTTTATGACAAAAGTGGGACTTAATTATGAAACACCATTCCCTTATTACTGTTCTAGAATAAAAATTGCATTTCATACCTCTCAACTGTCCAGATTTTCGCAGAAATTCCAAATTTTTGCCTCATAGTTTTGGTGTGTTCCTCAAAAAAATTGTGGATCTGAAGTAGTTTACTTCATTTTATCTGCAACCTGTGGGCGTACGGATCCGTATTGGATCCGAGCCGGCAACTTTTTTCTAGCATCTGCCCCAAGCTCCGATTTTTGTGGCAAATCAGTGAGGACTGAATTCATTAAATAATGACAGACATTTGAGTTTCAGACTTCATATCATTCAGAAAATGCATTTTAACACAACATTTTTTATTCTAGTAACTTTCTAAGTCTATAAGAGCAGTAATTAAAATGTATCCCTGTTTTGGGGCTTTGATCCTCCATCATTTTTGGCTTTCTCCAGATTTTTTGTGCCAGGAGGTTGAGAGCTGTGCTGGATCTGTATTTTTTTTTTATTTCTGTTCATGATGATCCTTCCAAAACTAGATTCACTGCTGTATATGGATGTGTAAAGTGTCTGTGTTTGTTTGTGTGTGTGTGTGTGTGTGTGTGTGTGTGTGTGTGTGTGTGTGTGTGTATGTGTGTGTGTGTGTATGTGTGTACGTGTGTGTGTACGTATGTATGTGTGTGTGTGTGATATATGTATTTTACATACATATATATGTGTGTGCATATGGTGTGTGTGTGTGTGTGTGTGTGTGTGTGTGTGTGTGTGTGTGTGTGTGTGTATATATATATATATATATATATATATATATATATATATATATATATATATATATATATATATATATATATATATATAGACACACACACACACACACACACACACACACATAAACACGTATGTGTATATATATATATATATATATATATATATATATATATATATATATATATATGTATGAAATACATGCATTTAGGCAAATGCTAGATGTCCAACATCCTAAATGTCGAAGGCAGTGACCCCAGTTTGCAAAATGTCGAATTTTCAGATGCCGAATCCATGAACACCGTACACCAGCCAGGCTAATATCCCCCCTTCTCAGCCCATGGTAGTGCTTGTTGTGGTGGTTGAGCGACCGGAAATGTCGAATTCGGTGTTATGCTCGACATTCCGACTGTTCGCACCTGTGAGTTTCGACATTTAGGTTCGGAGGATGTAACATTCTGAGATGGTGTCTTCAACCATATGCATGTATTCCTATATGTGTATATATAAAGACACCCATATGCATGTATTCCTATATGTGTATATATATATATATATATATATATATATATATATATATATATATATATATATCAGTATATATATATATATATATATATATATATATATATATATATGGGCTGCCAATTGGCTTTGAAACTTGTACCAGTCACACCTGCCAAACTCAGATAAACCAAGTCCAAGATTGCCATACTTCAGAGAAAAGTGAATATTCAGAGGAACTAGAATCTCAGATTAAATCTGTAGTTTTGGTCATTTAGTTTCACTGTTCCAGGCTTCGAACTAAGGAGTCTCAGAATTTCAAACAGTTTCCATATATAGGTATGTATGGTCTTGTGCCAGGATGGCTGCATGGTTGCTGTAACCTATTTTGTTATAGGTTTGTGAGGGCTAAAACAAGACTTGAAGCCATACCAACAAATGTTCTTGTGATGTGTCTGTAGGGTAAGGAGGAGTGCTGTGCATAGTAGTTCTAGCAGTGTCCCTTTTTACATGACTTCTGCCTTCTTATCCAGTATTCAGAACAATTGATTTGTTGTTGTCAGTCTCACCTTTATTCTCACTGATGGTTTGGATACAATGTGTCAGATATCTCAGCCTTTCCAAAAGCTCAAGGTCTTCAGCAAACCTCGTGGGCATCCTTCCCTACCCATAATGCAATTCCCCAACTTCCCCAGATATTGTTTGCCGAGCTGTGTGAAGGATCTTTTAGCAAGCTCTGGGTTAAGATTTCTATTTTATTTACTACCTTAATCTCTTTCGCTAATATTATTTTTGTTTTTTGCATTTAAGATTTTTTACTTGTCATATATCTCCTTCCCTAGGTTAGTGTAACATTTCTCTTTCAATTTTCCCCTTTCTGTTAACTTCTGTTTAAGTTAGGGGACATCTAACTCACACCTGTTTAAGTTAGAGGGTGTTTCTTTCCCTTTCCCTTTTAATGTCTTAATGAGCTCTTTAACTAATTAGTGTTTGTTAGTAGTTTCTTCCTGTCCATTACTGGTTAGCATCCATTTTAGTTAGAGGGTTTCTTACCTCAGTCCATTTAAGTTAGAGGACTCCCCCCAAACCCTGTTTTCTGAGGCTGTTCCCCCTGCTTCCTCGTCTCCGAAATCGGATAAGTGCGAGAAAGTGGGAAAACATCATTCTCTGGCTTCGAAATCTTCTTTGGAATGAAACCAAAACGGCTAAAAATATTGCCTCCAACTGAACCTTCAGAGCAGGGACTGTATCGGAGCAGAAAGAACTGCTGGCTCCAAAGTCTACTGCTACGGACTCATTAGCTCTGAAAGACCCATTGCCAACTGAATTTCAGTATTGGAGCCGATCTCCATCTTTGGAGCCGATTACTTCTCGGCTTCCTTTGCCATTCTTGACCAAATCCAGATCACTGACACTGTCTACCAGGTCAACTAGCAGTCTCTCAAATGAAGATATGGATTAGGGTGGTGCAGATGCTTCTAAAGACAACTGCCTTGGCCAAGCTATTTTTGAATCTGCGCTCAAAGGAGTTAGATCAGACACAATCTTTCCCTTGGGTGCATGCTCCTCCTGTGAGCCGTCCTTTGGTTTCTGAGCAGGAAGACTCCAGTATCCAACTTTTTTCTGTATCAGGCCTGGGACCTGTTGGCTCCTCAGATCCGGTACCTCCCCTGAGCGTCTCCATCCAGTCAGAGCAGGAGACCTGTGGGAGCCCACACTAACCAGTTGGATTCTTGAAGCTGGCTTGGATCGCCTCGGATCCAACCTTGCCTCTCGGGACCTTGGTGCGGATAGTTTCAGCTCCTACCTCAGCTTCGGAGCCTCTGTCTTCTGCTGTGCAGATTCCTTTGGCCCCAACATCTTGTTTGTCGGGTCCAGGGAGTTCTTCGGAGTGGGGGCTGACTGCCTTCAAGGTCATGAGGAGGATGATGACTACTTCTCAGTCTCAGGCACAGTCCTACTTGCATCTTCCTCCCTCATCGGTTCAGGTGTCTTTGCCTAGTCACTCCCATCCACAGGAATGCAGGGATCACAGGCCTCAGGCTGTCCAACAAAGGACTCCCCCCCCTTCCAAAACTTCCCCAGAATACCCCACCAAGGAAGTCCCTCGGAAGGGAACATGCAAGAGGAAGCATCTGGACTCCCCAGAGGAGTTCGTGCCTTCCGATACCGACTTCGATGAAGCAGAAGGGTCCCCATGGTTGCCTCCTGAGGATGCCCTCTTTGGAGACATCCTAGAAATTTTAAAACTGAGAGGTGACTGGCAGTCCTCCTCCCCTTTGGCCGAGGAGTCGGTATACCTGAAGCCCTTCAGATCTCACCCTTCCACCTCTTGGGTGACCCCGCCTTCCAATGAGTTTATTGAGTTTATCTCTCGGAAGGCTTGCGAGATCCCAGATTCCATAGAGCCCTCTCCTAGGAGGCCAAACAAGTATATTACAGCTTCTAAGGATCAGGTTTTCCTAACCAAAGGTGTAGCAGTTGATGCCATGGTCATGGTGGCAGCCACTAAAAAGGAACTCTCCGAGACAAGTTCCTCTATCCATCCTCCTAATAAGGTTTCCAGAACTATGGATAGGTATGGGAAGCGCATCTTTTCATCAGCGGCTTTTACCTTACGGTCGCTGAACTACCTTACTCATTTCACCGGGCTTCAGAGGGATCTATTAAAGTAACTATCAGACTCCCTTCAAGGAGCTGTAGCTGATGCAGCTGCAGGTAAGGTCAACGCACAGCTCGCCACCCTCAATTTGGTTGTCAACTCTTCCATGAGACTCATTTCATATGCAGCAAATGGAGCGAGTAGGGTGCCAGGTTCAGGCATCTCTATCAGGAGACAGGCCTGGATGCACCTTTGCGATTTCATGGAGCCCTTCAAGTCTTCCTTTGTCAATGCCCCCGTCAATGGCTCGTCTCTCTTTGGACCTAAAGTAAAAGAAATGCCAACTAGATGTCAACAGGAAGGTAAGACCTTGTCTGCCATTAGAGTACATTTTTCTGCACCTACCAGGCCATTCCCAAAGGGTCAGAGAGGGAGTGGGAAGGTGTGGTTCAAGAAATCACAGAGTTCTTACCAGGACATACAAGGTGGTAGTTCCCCCAGGGGCAGAGGGGGTAACAATAATGGAAGACGCCGCCCTCATGGCGGAGGAGGCTTGCAGAATCAGGGCTGTAGAGAATCTGTCTTTGGCAGACCCTTTCAGTGCTCCTGAAGGAGTGCCCGACTGCCCACCTCTGGAGGCAGTTGGGGGGTGATTGTTACTGCATGTTGAAACCAGGCAAAAGATAACAAATGACAAATGGGTGCAGGACATTATATCCAGGGGTTATATGATTCCTTTCTCCTTCCCCACGACTGAAAACAAGTCAGTTCCACACATTCCACACAGTCAAAAGGAACAAGCAATGGTAGAAATTCAAAAGTTGCTAAGAAAAAGAGTCATCAAAGAAGTCCCCACAGACCAGATAGGATCCAGAACTTACTCAAGATTCTTTTTAGTTCCAAAGAAAATGGGACTGGAAACCAATCATGGATCTCAGCAAGCTAAACACAGCTGTGGAAAAGACCAAGTTCCGGATGGTGACACTGCAGTCGATACTTACATTCCTGGAAAAAGAAAATTGGATGTGCTCTATAGACCTTCAGGATGCATACTACCACATTCTAATGGAAAGGCGATCCAGAAGGTTCTTGTGCTTCCGTTTAGGGGCATGTCACTTCCAGTTTCGAGCTCTGCCCTTTGGTCTCACTACAGCCCCCAGAGCATTCACCAAATGCATGGCAATAGTGGCAGCTCATCTGAGACACCGAAGATTCCAAGTGTTTCCGTATATGGATGACTGGCTCATAACTGCCCTGACCAGGCATCTTCTGCTATAGGCCAGGGGCTACACACTTCAGATTTGCTCCTCCCTAGGCATTACCATAAATTATGACAAATCTGCTCTAGAGCCATCTGAAAACTTAATACTTATAAGAGCAGAGATAAATACAACCACAATGATAACAAGACTACCTCATGACAGAGTGCATTATTTCTGCTTACATGTGAAACTATTAATCAGGAAAACTAGAGTCACTGCAGACCAAGTGCTACAGGTTCTGGGGAAGATGGCAGCATCTATTGTACTTATTCCCCTAGCTCGCCCTCATGTGAGGATACTTCAGTGGTTAGTTTCCACTCAATGGTCAACCCTGGAATTACCAATGTCACACAAGATCCTCATAACCAACTCCTGCAAAAAGGATCTCGAGTGGTGGAGTCA
>NC_056745.1:137375642-137490642 GCF_019279795.1 Protopterus annectens
CCCTAGGAAAAGAAAGTGCAAGAGGAAGCACATAGACTCCCTTGAGTCTGTCACGTCGGACACCGACTTGGATGAGTCGGAGGGTTCCTCGAGATCCCCCTCTGAGGATGTCTCTTTTTCAGACATCCTAGAGATTCTAAAACAGAGGGGAAATTGGTCCACTCTCAAACCCTCCGAGGACGAGTCAGTTTACCTTGACGCTTTTGGATCTCGCCCTTCCACCTCCTGGGTGTCTCCCCCTTTCGACCCACTAATGGAGGTAGTGGCTAGAAAGGCGTGGGCAGCTCCTGATTCAATGGAACCTACCCCTAGGAGGCCCTCTAAATTTATTTCTGCACCAGAGGACAAATCCTTTCTCACCAAAGGTGTTTCAGTTGATGCTATGGTGGTAGCAGCAGCCACTAAGAAGGAATTGGCTGATCCTTCTGTACCTGTTCATCCTCCTAACAAAGAGTCCAGGACCATGGACAGGTACGGCAAGCAGACATTTGCTTCAGCGACCTTTACTATGCGATCGCTGAACTATTTATGTCATTTCACCCACCTTCAGAGAGATTTGCTCAAAGAACTGGGTGAAACTGTACAGGATCCTTCTGCTGTGGGGTATCAGGACAAGATGAACTCCCAGCTGGCCACCCTGAACTCCATTGTTAACTCCTCCATGCGGCTTATCTCCTACGCAGCCGATGGAGCGAGTAGGGCCGCAGGCACAGGTGTTGCGTTGAGACGTCACGCTTGGATGCGACTCTGTAACTTTGCCGATCCCTTCAAGGCATCCTTCACCAACACCCCCTTTGATGGTTCAGAATTGTTTGGACCTCAGGTGAAGAATACCCTCACCAGATGCGAGCAAGATGGTAAGACTCTCTCTGCCGTGGGAGTCCATTTTTCCACACCTTCTAGACCTTATCCTAAGGGACAGAGGGGTGGAAAGATGTGGTTCCGCAAACCTCAGGGAGTCGCGCCTGCCACACATGGTGAATTTCCCCCCAGAGGCAGAGGGGGGAATAATAACAGACGCTGCCCCCAGGGGCAGAGGGGGTCCACAGAACCAGGGTTCCAGGGAATCTTTCCCTGACCAACCCTTTCAGCATCCCTGAGAAGCTGCCCAACTGTCCGCCTTCGGAGGCAGTCGGGGGAAGATTATCTCTGTACCCGGAAGCCTGGCAATCCCTCTCCCAAGACACATGGGTACAGAAGAGCATATCTGAGGGTTACAAAATTCCCTTCACTTCCCCTCTGGTACAACCGCCAAGACCCCTACCAGACATACCACCCGCACAAAGGGGTCAGGCACAGCTAGAAATAAAAAAGCTGTTAGAAAAAAAGAGTCATCCAGGCAGTTCCAGCAGATCAGCTAGGATCCGGAATCTACTCCAGATTCTTTTTGGTACCAAAAAAGACTGGAGACTGGAGACCCATTTTGGACCTCAGCAGATTGAACAACTCTGTTCAAAAGACAAAATTTCGGATGGTAACACTGCAGTCCATTCTACCCTTTTTGGGCAGAGACAACTAGATGTGCTCGTTAGACCTCAAGGACGCGTACTATCATATAAAGATACACAGGTGCTCCAGGAGGTTTCTCCGCTTCCGGCTGGGAGCCAGTCATTATCAATTCAGAACCCTGCCCTTTGGTCTCACCACAGCCCCCCGGGTGTTCACCAAATGCTTGGTAGTGGTCATGGCTCACCTGAGACAAAAAGGATTCCAGGTGTTTCCATATCTAGACGACTGGCTTATTTCCGCTACCACCAAGCAGCATTTTATAATGGCCAGGGATTACACTATTCAACTTTGCAACAATCTAGGTATTTCTATAAATTTTGCAAAATCCTCCTTGTCGCCTTGTCAATGTATAAACTTCATAGGCGCCGTATTAAACACCACAGAAATGTCTGCAACATTACCACCTCAGAGAGTGACAGACATAAGGTGGAATGTTTAGTCCCTGTTTCGGTCCAACAGAGTTCAAGTCAAGCTAGTATTGAAAGCATTAGGCCTCATGGCAGCGGCGATTCTTCTACTCCCATTAGCCCGCTTCCACATGAGGCTCCTCCAGTGGATGCTGTTTTCTCAGTGGTCCTTTCAACAGCTCCCAGTGACTCACAACATCTTGATAACCCCATCATGCAAGAATCATTTCTCCTGGTGGATGGTTTCCCCTCAGCTTTTTCAGGGCAGACCCTTTGTCCCCCCCCAGTTGCCACGGTGACAACGGATGCCTCCCTGTTCGGGTGGGGGGGCACTATCAGGACAGGACGGTCCAGGGCACTTGGCAACAATTAGAACGCCACCTGCACATAAATGTCCTGGAGATGAGGGCGGTGCTTTTAACGTTGCAAGCCCTTCAGAGCTCTCTTCCCACAGGGACTATAGCAATTCAAACGGACAATATGTCTGTGGTGTGGTACATAAACAAGCAGGGCGGAACAAAGTCCTACCCCCTATGTCGAGAAGCACTCAGACTTTGGCAATGGGCGATTTCCTCTCAACGGTTTCTGATAGCAACGCACATCCCCGGGAAGTCCAACGTCATAGCGGACAGATTGAGCAGAACTATCCTCATGCCTCACGAGTGGTCTCTAAATCAAGCGGTAGCAGACAGAATATTTCAGAAGTGGGGCCAGCCTTGCTGTGATCTTTTTGCAACTCCTCAAAACAGCAAGTGCCTCGACTTCTTCATACTCTTTCCTCTACCAGGCCATGTCCCCAGAGATGCTCTTGTTCACGATTGGCCCCGGGGTCTTCTATATGCCTTTCCTCCCTTACCATTGATCCCGCAATTAATTCAGAAAGCAACCGCATTGAGATCCAAAATGATCCTCATTGCTCCGTTTTGGCCTCGACAAGTATGGTTTCCGTTCCTGCACAGTTACCTACTGGAACAGCCTTGGCATCTGGAACCCCTTCTGGATCTGTTGACCCATTTCACGGGCAAGCTGCATCAGTCTGTTCATTCCCTCAACCTCACAGCTTGGTTGCTCCACTTCCAGCCATAGCCAGGCTTCCCCTTATTTCTCCTCCTGTCCGTGATATAATTCTGGCTTCCCATAAGTCCAATACTAGGAAGACGTATGCGAGTAAATGGAAGCGTTTTTTGCTCTGGGCAAAAGCTAGGTCCTTAGATCCTTTCCATGCACCCATTCATAAGGTTCTAGACTTTCTGGCAGAACTCTTTCATTCAGGGTCATCGTCAGCCACTATCAGGGTACAATTAGCGGCCATTGCTAATTTTCATGTGGGGCTCTCAGAAGCAAATATTATGTCCCACAAACTCTGTAAAGCCTTTCTCAAGGGCATCTTTTTGCTTAGACCTCCAATTAAGGATCCGCCCCCACAATGGGATTTGAATTTGGTTCTAACCTCATTGATTCTGCCTCCCTTTGAACCTGCAGCCTCTTGCTCCCTCAAGCTTCTTTCTTGGAAAACTCTGTTTTTAGTAGCCATAACATCTGCCAGAAGGGTATCAGAACTTCAAGCCTTGTCTGTCCGTCCCCCTTATTTGGTCTTTCACAAAGACAGGCTAACTCTCAGAACAAATCCTTCCTTCCTTCCTACCAAAAGTGTCCTCTGAACCAAATCTAAACCACTCCATTGACTTGCCTGTCTTTTTCCCGGACTATTCCAACAGGGCTGAACAGAAATTACATTCACTGGATGTTCATCGCCAACTACGGTATTATCTAGACAGGACAAAACAACTCAGAAAGTCAGACCAGCTCTTTCTCTCTTATGCTGCAGGAAAGAAAGGGCTTCCAGTATCAAAGGTTACTCTCTCCAGATGGTTGACATCTATTATTACCTTTGTCTATGAGTTGAGACACAGGCAACTTCCGTCTAGGCCTAAGGCTCATTCAACCAGGGCACTATCAACATCAACAGCCTTTCAAGCAAGGTTACCATTAGATGCCATATGTGCAGCAGCTACATGGGCTTCCCAACATACCTTTATTGCCCATTACAAACTTGATATAGCGCTCCAGAAATAGAGCTGACTTTGGTTCCACTGTACTCAGGAGTCTGTTCCATTGAGCCACCCAGGACCAAGGTGCTAGGGACGCTGTCCCATCCAGCAAGAATGAAGGCGAGAATGACAACTTAACATTAAGAAGTTATATTCTTACCATAACGTTCCATGTTAGTTGTCTTCTTCTCGCCTTCTTTCTTGTGTCCCTCCCTGCTGCCCCCTAGCCTGGACAGACTTGAGGTCTCTGAGTCCTTCCATTTCTTGAGATACAACATGTTACAGTTTCCCCGTATCTTCAGTATTACCAGCAGGGAGTCCGTACTTGCAAATGAGGACTATAATAATATATTTATACTATGTCTTAGCTTCCAAACGAGATCTGGGGAGTTAGCGCATGTTATTGTGGGTTATAGGGCTGCCTCGAGCCGGTAAAAATAGCTCTTGAGCTATAGTATAGGCCGAGTCAGAGCCGAGGATCAGCTCCGAACCTATCCAGCAAGAAAGAAGGTGAGAAGAAGACAACTAACATGGAACGTTATGGTAAGAACATCACTTCTTATTATACAGCAATTGCAAGACATACCACAGAAGGTTGCAGGCAGGAGCTGAGCTCATGGGTCTGAGTAAATAGATGAAGCTTGTTCGCTTTTGGTCAATGGTCTGCTGCAGCAGTTTGTTCAGGTTTGTAGAAACAAGGCTTTGCAGCAGTAGGTTATAGGCAAGAGCTGAGCACAGGGTTCCAATTAAATAGGTGTAGCCTGATCACTTTCGGTCAGTGGTGTGATGCAGTAGTTTGTTCAGGGTGGTAGAAGTAAAACTTTGCCTCATTTAGTTCGTACACATCACCACAGACATAGAGGAAGCATTCTAGCATAAAACTGAAAGAATAATGGGTGTATTTAAGCAAATTTACCTTTCTTAGTCCATGTACATCCTTTAAGTTCATAAGGTTTACAAAATTTGATAAGTTTTTAGCTGATGATGTGATTCTAGGTTTCTTATTAGCAGTGGTGTCCTTATCAGATAAGATACAGTTAAAATTACCTGCTATTATGACACCACCTTCACATAATAGGCTATAGTATCTAGATAATTTTGTGTATCTTTAGTTCCAACCCCTGGAATCCAATAAGGGTTTACCAAAGTATATATCTTCCTAGTCCATTCAATTATAACAGTGCTTAACATATTTTTTTTTTATCAACATAAGTTTCTATTACATTAGGCATAACTGGAGAATTCTTCCACAGAATCAGAGCACCTCTTATTTTAGATCTAAATCCAGAGCCTGCCAGAATTAAATAATTATTTAATGATAATTTATTAACATCCTTATTGTGTAAACGCTTTTCTTTTAAAAGTACTATTTGAGCTTTATGTAACTTCAGGTATTTAAACAGGCTGTCCCTCTTTACTGGATTATTTAATCCATTAATATTAATATATTTTGTTGTGTCTTTCGGCTTTTCCCAGTTAGGGGGTCGCCACAGCGGAACTCCGGTCCGCTAATGATTGGCAGTAGATTTTTACGTGCCGAGTTGCCGGCCCTGACACACAACCTTCAACGAAGGTACGCCCATTCACGCATCTCTCCACACAGAAGACGCTCTAGCTGAGAATCGAACAGGACAACGTCGTACTGTGAGGCGACAACGCTACCACAGCACCACCACCGCAGCTATGATAAACATTTAAAATCAGGCATTTATAAGAGAACATATTATTAAAAATACATTTATGTAAAAAAAACTGTTGTATACTTCAGAGATAATGACATAGACCATTCAGCTATGCACAAAACTTTTAAAACAATTAGAATATTATCTAACAATATAACCTTAAAACATTTTACCATGGAATAACATATTCCTAGTTTCTTGATGAAATCAAACAGACTACATCTCAGTCTCCCCATCAGACTAAGTACATTTAACTCATGCATCTGCTTCATGCATGTATGTTCCCTATCTTAATATGAATAATTTTAAGAAAGCCCTTGTATATGTTATTAAGAAAGAGACAAAAGGCTGCTTTAGTTCCGTTTCACTTTAAATAAGCCAGAATAGCTAGAACTGTTCCCATCTTCTCTTATAACCTCTTCTTGCTCTTTAGACTACAGTACGAAGATTATCAGATGTTATTTTATATTTGTTATTATAAAGGTCAAGAAGTTCCATATTATTATTTATTTTAAAGCTAAATTAATGTTAAAGACACAAAAATAGTTTGTCTATCTCTACTTGCATCAACAGAAACACTTGCAGCATTCGCAAGTGAATTTAAACACTTCATCATTAAATATTAGGTTAATTTGTTGCTAGATAATTCTGACAAACAGAAACCTAAACCAATGCACAGAAGTTTAATTACAGATTATATGGAAGCAAAACAGTCACTATGTAAAAGTAACTAGAGTGAGGTGTTCAGTGGAAAAAAATGCAAATAGAATGTGGAAATTTTTGAAAGAGAAATTATTTGAATGCAAAAAATCAAAAAAAATGTTTAACATCAGGATCTAGGCATGCAACATCAGGGGGATATATTTCCATAAGAACAAGCTATGCGATTAAGGTGAGAGACAAAAAATATAAGAAATGGAGGAGAGGTTGAACTACAACTTTGAAAACTGAAAGAAACAAGCTGGACAAAGAGATTAAACATAGTGTGAGACAAGATCAAGAAAAAATTAAGAAAATGTATATAAAGATACTGAGCATAATAGGAAACCTTTTTATAGATACATAAGATGTGGAAGGAGTAAAGACACACATTGATAAACTATGTGCAGACTCTTAAATTTATTCTCAAACACAACAGATTATAGATATATTTACAAAATCTTATGCAAAACAGTTCGTCTCCGCAAAAAGGGTGATAAGTTGTTCTAGTGACATCCAGGTAACCCCAGATACTGGAATCAAATTAGATTTTTATTGAAAAAGAACTGCAAAAACTGGATCCAAACAAAGCACAGAGAGGAGACAGAATTTGTAACAATGACCTGAGAACACCAGCAAGAACTTATGGTACCATTATATCTATTATTCACTAGGTCATGTAAATATTGGGAAATTCCTCAAGATTGGAGACATAAGCTTATTAAACCCGTCTTTAAGGGAAAAGGGAGTAGGACAAACCCACAGTCATATAGACACTTAAGTCTACTTTTATATTGTTTAAAAATAATAGAGAATGTAATATTGTATAAGTTATTGTCAGAACTGGATAGGTTGGGACTTGAAACCATATATCAGCATGCATATGTTGAAAATAAATCTATTATCACCTGTAATATGATGTTCTATAGCAATATAATAGCAGCTATGAATGAAAAATTGTGCTGTGATATAATTTATATAGATTTAACTTCAGCACTTGATAGGGTCATACACAAAACACTGATCAATAAATCAGTACAACTAGGTATTGATGTACTCTTGATAAGATGGATAGCAGCATGCCTTGCAAATAGGACATGGCAAGAATCATACAGCAACTAGACAGATGAAATCCTTGGTTACAGTCAAGGTGTCCCACAGGGCTCTGTCCTAGGTCCTTACTTGTTTAGATTGTATCTTTCAGACCTAACTTTTTCATCTGAGGTGTTCTACAATCTATATGTAGATGATCTGAAATTAGGTAAACTGATTGCATGTGTTACACATAAGGCATGTCTGCAAAATAACTTGATTAAAATGACCATTTGGGCACAGGAGAATAATATGCTGATAAATACATAAAGACTAAGCATATGAGATTTTGGGGACATAAATTGAAAGGTGAATATTTAATACAGTACACAGTGATTGAAACTGTAGACTCATTTAAGGAACTGGGTATATGGATAGATTCAGCTATGAATTTTTCTAATCATATCAACCAATTGGTTAATTATAGTTATAGAACTGTAGGTTGTATAAAATCATTTATAAAGTCTAGGAAAGCAAAAATGATGACGTCATTCTTTGTTAGTTATATTAGACCAAAACCTGAGTATGGAATAACAATATGGAAACCCTATAAGAAAACAAACATGAGTAAACTGGAAAGAGTACAGTGGAAGTATACCAAGGGCATCCATGGATGTGAAAATTTAAGTTATTATGAAAGACTAAAATATCTGGACTTATACAGTGTCTTTTACAGAGATCTAAGAGATCTTATTCAGGTATATATGGCATTTAGAGATAACTATCTCTGGGAATGTTTGGGGTTATCAAAAAGTACTAGAGAATCATCAGACAATCTTTGTAGAAGATTCTATAGGAATGAGAAGTGCACTAATTGGTTCTCTGACAGAGTAGCTGATGCATGGAACAGACTACAAAATTGCATTAAAGCAAGTACTAGTTTAAATATTTTTAAGAACAGCATAGCACTTATTATGGGAACAAGTGTTTTGGTATATTGGCAAGCTATGAAGTCATTAATACGGATTGGGATATGGATGACCAACAGTATCCACCTTTGCCTCAAGCTCAAAAGCCTCAATATTTAAATAATAACTTTCAGAATGGGAAGAGAGCAGCAGAATCAGAAAGGAACACTGGGGATGGTTTTTGCCACCAACAACAAACTGTCAGTCATAGAGGAGCTTATCAACAGTGTAACAAAATGACTAGATGGAACTGAACTTTTTCAATGTGGTTTTCATGTTCCTGATGAGAATAATATTGTTGTTAATTTATCCCAAGTGGATTTAAGTGAAATACAAATTTATGTTTTAAACAAAGGCCTTAAATTTGTGCCTACTGTGATGCCTAGATCTTATATGTTTAAACTTGAAGTATATAGAACCTGTAGAAAATTACATCTGCTTAATTATTTTCTAGAAGTGATTTAAATGTTTGTATGAATGATACTTTGATTTCTAATGAAGATATTTCTGACCTAGATGACAGCTTTTATTCTTGTGCCTCGGATATAGATGAGATTAATAGTTACTGTTATTTAGATACTACATCTGTGAAATGTTCTAGTGATTTTGTTCTACCTTTTTTGCATGAAGGGGTCAACAATTTTCAGCTATGGTCAATTTTTCTTTAGAACATACACATAAAGTATTTATGCAAATTGGGGATTATTTTACTTATAATCTATCAAAAAGATGAATAGAAAGTTCTTAAAGAAATGGGGGAACAACAAGAACTGATTTTTAAACCTTCAGATAAAAGGAATCGTTTAGTAGTGATGCATGCTAAACAGTATATAGAAATGTGCATGGAACATCTTAACAATAGTGAAGTATATTCAAAGGTGACATTGAGTGAATACCAAAATGCACAAAAGGCATTTCAAAATCTACTTTTTAAAGGCTATAGACTTGGGTATTTTTCTAAGCAAGATGCAGATAAAAAATTATACAAGGAAATATTTCTATAGCTTACTTTTACTGTTTACCTAAGCTTCATAAAAATATGCCAACCCCCCCCCCCCCCCAGGTAGGCCCATTATTTCTGCTACTAATTATTTCTTACACAGTGTAGGTATATTTCTTCATAGCTACTTATTACCTTATGTTATGAAGGTACCATCCTTTATAAAAGACTCTTGATTTTTTAGACAAAATTAAAGGCATTGAGTGCACTGAAGAAATGTATTGGGTATCTGTTAATGTTAAAAGCTTGTATACTTCTATTCAATACCAATACGGTTTAGAAGCTATTAAGTTTTTTTCTAGGAGACAGTCCACTAAGTAATTATATATTAGAACTAGTTGAATTTTGTCTTACTAATAATTATTTTTGTTTTTGTGAAGGTTCATCCTTTGCCCCTGGTTATGCCAATCTTTTTATGGGCCTATATGAGGTGGAATATTTATACAGACATAAATTCTTTAGAACTTCTGTTGTTTCATACTATAGATTTATAGATGATTAGGTGTTTTTGTGTAAAGGTGGCTTAGTTAATTTTTCTGCCTTTATTAAAGATGTGGATATTAATAGGTTCCAAATCAAATTTGATGGGCTTCAACAGGGTAGTACCATCAGTTTTTTGGATATAGATTTAACAGCAGTAGGTGAAAACATTAAAACCAAAATTCATCGCAAGTTTCATAACAGTAATCATTTACTTCACAAATCTAGCTGCCATCCATCTCATTTGTTGGATTATTTACCCTTTGGAGAGTTACTTAGAGTTCATAGATTATGTACTGATAATAAGGAATTATATAAAGAAATGTGTACTTCTATAAACATGTTCTTGAAGAGAGGTTATTATTTGTAAGATATCCGTAGGGCTTTAGTAAAATTAAAAAATAATTCATTAGTAGCCAATAATTAAATTATGAATTATAATAGAAGAAATATTGGTAGTAATTCTAGGAAAGATAAGCAATAATCTAGACATATATATATATATATATATATATATATATATATATATATATATATATATATATAGATAGATAGATAGTTATTTCCTATAATGTTTTTTTCCCATGAACAGTTAGGATTATTAAGTATTTTTCGCCATTCTTATTTAAATTTAAGGAATTTTCTGATTCATTATGTAAATTTCCTATTTTTTCATTTACAAGGGGTAGGAATATACAGGACATCATTGTACACAATAATTTGTTAAACCAGTGGAAAAGTTATGCAGCACTTTACTTATACTGGGAACTAGTGGTTGTACAAAATGCTCAGTATGTAAATATATAATTAATTATTTTAGGTATATTAATAGTGTTTCTTTTAGTCCTAGAGGACATTTTACATGCTTAACATATAATGTTATTTATGCTCTTAGGTGCTCCTGCAATCTCTTTTATATAGGTGAAACAAAGAGAAGTTTTAAACTGAGATTGTAGGAGCACATTAGAGACATTAAAATGGAGAAGGCTGTTAGTCCTATTGCAATGCATTTTAAACTATTTTACAACAGTAACCCAGAGTCTTTGCAAGCCAGCATTTTAGAACATGTTAATGACTCTGAGTTTAAAAATAAAAATAATTTGTTGTATAAAGAAAGTATTGACATTTTAAAATATGACACTTTAAGCCCTCATGGGCTTAATACTGAATGTTCATGGAAACATATGATATAACTGTGCTTTTTATGAATAGTGGGCTTATTGCACTAAATGTTTTTTTAAAAGAGTAATTAATTAGTTAATTATTTGATTGTTTAATAGATGGTAGTTAATCTATGTATAAAATGGCACTACTTTTTTTCTATGATGTACTCCTAGAAGGCATTAGTTGCCGAAGAGCTAGAGACTAGAGACGTTTGTGAATAAAGTGTTTGCTGATTCATTTCAGTATTTCTACTGGCCGTTTGTCATATTTTCTCTATAAGGGCATTAATGCCTGTGCTTGAAATATTTGTATGTATGTATCTAATAAAAAAAAAACATGAAACACTTTAAACTTTCAAATACTTCCACAAATACAGATAATAACTTTTCTGAAATTCTGTTTGTACAGATAAACCCGGGACAATCATGAATGTTCATTTTTAACCTTCATTTTAAAATAAAGGGTTAGCAAGTTACTTTAATCAGTAAATAAGTTTACGTGGGTTTGCGCTTGTTTAAGCTCTGCAGATCCAGTTTTGGCATCCTGTAGACTAGGACTGTTTTGTAAGTCTATGAACCCCCCCGGACCTTTTTGCATTGGAGGGAAGCCTTCTAGCTTATCAGTGGAAATGGTAAGCACTAGGTAGCCTATCACAAGAGAAGTGGTTTCTGGCCCAGAAATTGTAGTTTATTTGCTGTTTGGGCAGTTTTTCCTTCTCTTTCAACTTTCTGGTTTAAAAGCCCGTGTTTACATGGGTTTGTGCTTGTTTAAGGTCAGCGGATAGAGTTTTGGAGTTCTGCAGACTAGGACTGTTTTGTAAGTTTCTGCCCCCCAGACCTTTCTGTGTTGGAGGGAAGCCTTCTAACTTATCTGTAGGAGTGGTAAGCACTAGGTAGCCTATCTACCACAAGAGGATTGGTTTCTGGCCCAGAAATCATAGTTTATTGGCTGTTTGGGCAGTTTTTCCACCTCTTTCAACTTTCTGGTTTAAAAACTCGTGCTTATGTGGGTTTGCACTTGTTCAAGCTCCATGGATCCAGTTTTGGCATCCTGCAGACTACAAGAGCAACAAAAAGGAGACGAGATACTCTAAGTGCCTCCAGTTTGATTTTTACATAATTTACTGCTCTCTGCGCTTGTTTTTTTGCCACTTTTTTTAATTTGTTTGCATTTATTTAAACTGTGTTTGCCTTAATATTGCTACACACTCAAGTGTGCTAGCTTGTACTGCATTTAAAGTGTTTTTGCTACTGTTCTAACTGCTTTTCTGCAAAAAAAAAAAGTTTTAAGCCGGTTTCCTGCCTTTTCTGTAACTAGTCTAGTCTAGATACAGATTTGCTGTATCCAGGACTGTTTTGTAAGTTTCTGAACCCCCCCCCCAGACCTTTCTGTGTTGGAGGGAAGCCTTCTAGCTTATCAGTGGGAGTGGTAAGCACTAGGTAGTCTATTTACCACAAGAGGAGTGGTTTCTGATCCAGAAATTGTAGTTTATTGGCCGTTTGGGTACTCTTTTTAATCCCTTTCAGCTTTCTGGTTTAAAAGCCCCTGTTTGCTTACAGTGCAGCAGCGCTCAGCTGAGGTAAACTATTACTGGTGCCAGAAAGTCTGCTCTTCAATTTTCCTTTTAGAACGTGCTTGTTCTTTTACTTCTTGCACTTCAATTAGCTTAATTAGCTAGCACTTTAATAGGCTTTTGTAGCATTTATTGTAGCACACTTAGGTGCTATCAGCACTAGCTGTTCCTATGCAGTAACGGCACCAGTACTTATTAGTTGTGATCACCCCTCCTGGTATGATTGTAGGGAATTTCCTGTGCTTTCTCTTGCTAACCTGGTGCTCTTGGGCATTCTGAGACAGTGTGGCAACTGTCTGATGTACACAGACAACCCTGTCCTCTTACCTCCCAACACTCATACCTGTGAGAGATGCACTTATATCACCAAAATGGAAGCAGTGCATGGTCCAACCAAGACAGGACTAGCTGGTCAAGAGGAAAAGGTCACCACCTGCAACTCACTACATAGAACACACAGCCGTCCAAAACACCAACCATCACAACCCACACATAGAAACATAAACCATCCACCCACCTTCGCGGAGGTTCTCAATAAAAATTTACCCAAACAACAGAGACCCCCCCGAGACAGAAGTGCACTCGACCACTACAACACAGCACCAACCCCGAGAACACATTGCTCACCACCACAATGTGCCCCTCAACCCAAGCCCTTAAGGCAAAACACTTTGCCCAATGTACTTATCATAGGAGACTCAATTGTGAGCCACACTGATATCCCACTCATTAGGTTGAATAAGGAGAAGGTGACAGTTGTCTGTCAGGTGCCAGGATCCACCACATAACACATGCACTCAGGTTACTCCACAACAAGTACAAATATGACTCAGTCATTGTCCATGTGGGTGTGAATGCCCTGAGATGTACCTCCCTGGACTACATGAAAAGAGATGTGATGGAACTCTCAGATTATGTGGCCCAGGCAGGTATGACCCTAGTCCTGAGCAGTATTCTACCATCACCCAGAATGATACCACAGTACGAGGAGAAAATGATTGACTTCAACAATTGGCTAAGTTTCTGGTGTCATTCTAAAGGGATCCTGCATCTGTCACCCCTGGGATTCCGGGCACTGGCTAAGGCTCTTGCACCCCTGTAGTGACTTTTTTTAGGCAGTGTTCCAAAGAACAAAATTTCACTGTAACAGCTACAAACAAATGTAATCTGAGGGTCATGCTGCTTAGTGCTAGAAGTCTAAATCTCAAGATGCACTCGCTCAAAGCTCTCCTCAAAATGGAGAACATCGACATCTGTGCTGTAATGGAGACCTGGTTTAAAGAGGCAGAAAGCACCCCTGCACTCCCAGGCTACAACTCATTCCAAATCTTTTGGCCCCAGAATGCGGCAGGAAGCTCCAAAGGCGGCAGTGTCTCCATACTCCTAAAGGATCCGCACACCTCTAGACTGGTAGCCCAACATAATGCATCTAAGAAACTTCAGGTACAACTAACACTGGTTAAGACGGCGATACAAGTCATAGCCTGCTACAGAACCCCAAACATGTCCCTAGACTCACACGCCAACTTCCTAAGCACCCTGGAATCTATCAATGTCCAACCCAATACTCTCATACTGGGTGACTTCAACTACCTTTCCATCAACTGGGAAAACTATTCAAGTACCAATGTACAGGCCCAACACTTTCTGGAATTTATCAATTCCAATGCCTTGGACCAGTTCAATCACACGCCAACTTCCTAAGCACCCTGGAATCTATCAATGTCCAACCCAATACTCTCATACTGGGTGACTTCAACTACCTTTCCATCAACTGGGAAAACTATTCAAGTACCAATGTACAGGCCCAACACTTTCTGGAATTTATCAGTTCCAATGCCTTGGACCAGCTCATTCTGACACCCACTAGAGGAAACAACATCCTCGACCTGGTTATCATTAACATAGGAGACCGTTGCTCCACACCTGTAGTCAGTTCCTCCCTGGTTAAATATGACTACACACTGATCACCATGGAAATCTCCATCTCGCCTACACCCCCCGCTAAGGTGACCACCCTGAAAAACTTCTCTAAAGCTGACTTTGGGCTCCTGAAAACAGAGGTGGCTAACTTCTTGGCACCCATGCCAATGGAAAATAGCTGCATGACTGCCGAATCATACACCAATGCACTGTACAAGCATGTACACAAATGCATGGACCTTGCCATACCAAAGAGAACTAAGACGCTCTCCTCCAAAAAAGGAAGCCAATCTGGTGGTCCCTAGCCATCAATAAACTCTACAACAGAAGGAAGCAACTGTTACAGAAAAAAAATGAAGTCACAAGACTGGAACGCTTCCCTTATCAGTCTCAACAAAAAGGTGAGATCCCTTATCAAATCCTCTAAAGCCAGCTATGAAGGCAGAATTGTGGCTGACACCAAAAACATCCACAAAGCCTTCTATAGCTATATCAAAAACCTCAACGGCAATACCCATATTTACTCTGAGTTATTGCACAATGGCACCTCTTATACTGAGCCAACAGATATAGCCAATAAACTGGCTGACAGATTCATTGCCAACTCTACCTCCCACCCCAAGAGCCCTGTCACAATACCAGATGAAAGCCCGGTAACCACCATTTCCGCGGCACAGGTAAAAGCTGCATTGTCCAAAGCCAAGAATACAGCATCCATGGGACCTGATAATATCCCTGGCTGCATCCTACATGAGCTAGAAAACGAACTGGCACCTATCTGTGTGCCCTGTTCAGTCACAGCCTTACCTCAGGCTATGGCCCTAACGAATGGCGCACTGCTACAGTCATCCTGCTCCATAAAGGGAAAACAACTACAGACCCTGGGAACTATCGCCCCACTACTCCGACAAGTCTGGTATGCAAAGCTGTGGAGCGTATCATCATGGACCTGATTAACAAAGATATAGGCAGTCTCCAAACTCTTGACCCCACACAGTTTGGCTTTGTCAAGGGGAGATCCTGCCTGCTGAACTTGGTTGACTTCTTTGAGGCAGTCACCAAGGCTGTGGATGAGGGTAAGGCAGTGCATACAGCCTACCTTGACCTGGCCAAGGCCTCTGATACCATTCCTCACTCAGGAATCATTGATGAACTCACCAAACTAGGCATCAATTCTTACATCACTAGGTGGGTTGCTCACAGACAGGACCCACAGAGTGAAAGTTGCGGATTCCAAGTCAGACTGTTGATCAGTCATGAGTGGAGTCCCACAGGGCCTGTTTGGCATCTACTTCTCAGAAGTCCAGGCCAGCACAGAAGGACTGTGGCTGACCAAGTTCACTGATGACTGCAAGCTAAGAGTCATTATCAACTCGCCAAGTAATGCAGACATCCTACAAAAGGGCCTTTCTGAGACCAATAACTGGTGACGGAACCATGGCCTGAAGCTTAATGCCAAAAAATGCGTTATCATCCCGTTTGGGAAAAACTAATTTCCCATGAATTACCACGTTGATGGGAGCCCACTGAACATGAAGGGGCCATAAGAGATCTGGGCACCCAGGTCAACGACCACCTTACCTTCCACCACCACATTGCCACTGTGGTCAGAAAGTCCTTCTACGTGGCACATCTTATAACCAAAGGTTTCGCAGCTGGGAAAAAAGAGGTCATCATCCCTTTCTACTCATCCCTCTTTAAACCAATCATCGAATATAACAACCCATTTAGCTTGTACCTGACCAGACACCTCCAACAGCTGGAGAGGCCATAAAAGTACCTCACAAAAGGATCCTAGGCCTTAAACACATGTCCTACATGGACATACTCACGAACCTTCAGATGTACTCAGTCTCTTTTCATCTACTTAGAGGTGATCTCTGCTTGACTTACAAAGCCATGTCTGACCCAGCCCTACTTGAAATACTACACCAAAAGAAATCCCAATCCCCCTGCACCACACGCTCCAGAAATCACAACCTCATTACCACAATTAACAGAACATGCTGGAGGGACAGGTTCATCTCCCAAAGACTGCCCATATTCTGGAATAAGCTTCCCATTTATGTTAAGCAGAGCACCTCACTGGCCTTCTTTAAGAGAAATCTTGACGCATGGATGGGTGACAGAAAGTGCACTCCAGGGATCATTCCAGTTGCACTACTGGATATGGGCACTGTGAACTAACATTGGGTGGCAGGGTGCCTGGGCAAATTTTTTTGGGCTAGGTTTGTAAAGGCTCTAGGGCCATTAGCCTAGTACACACCTATGAACCTATGAATAACTACTAAAATTGTTTTTTTTTTTTTTTTTTATCATTTGTTGACCGGGAAAGTCCGACTAGGTTCCACAGAGCCTGTTTTCAGTGGAGGCCCGGGGAGAAATGCTCCAGATGTATTATAAGAAGACAGTAACAATGCATAATTAGAGATAAAACAATGACTCCAGCATTTCATATGCAGATGTATTCTCAGGTTTTTGTATATTATTTTATATGAAGCTTTCTATCAATATTTAAAGGAGATTTAACAGCAAAACTTGTGTTGAAAGAATGCCAGTAATATGTGAAAAGAATTCAGCTTATATAGGTGTCAATGATGTGCTAATTGTTTAGAGACATTCCAATACTTTCCTTTGTATATGTAAAACAGCCACTTATGTGCATTAGAATGCAGCTTAACATATGTTTTTGCTGTCATTTTATATTCCAAGTATTGTGTTTGGTAGTGTAGCACAACACCATAGTAAGAACTTAAAATGTTTGTTTCTTTACATAAGCTTCATCAAATTGATATTCGTTGCCTGGTTAAGCTCTGCTTGGAATTAATTAGTATATATATATATATATATATATATATATATATATATATATATATATTATTTTTATTTATTTGCAGTTGGTTAACCAGGATAGTTCATTGGGCCTAGAAAAACCCATTTTCAATGGAGTCCTGGGGAGAAAAGCTCCAAAAACAAAGCAATAATTACAAACAAAGTTACAACAGAAGTTTTCTTTTTGTTATAGTAAGTACAAAAGTACTAGTACAAATTGCATTTAAATATACAATCTCTAAAGAAAAAATGACAGTGAAAGTTTAGGTTATACTAATTACAGATAAAATATTTCATTTAACAGAGACAATATCTGAGATAAAAAATATCAGCATTGTAAATCAAGAGTAGTTATTTAGGGTCTATATCAGAACATCAAAGTATTAAAACTTTGAATGTTCTGATATCGAACACTATTTAGCAAACGCTAAGAATAGCAAAGCTGCAGAACAGCGAATTCTTTCCTCGGGGAAAAAATTCAGTTGGCCGTTTCTTTGGCTTCACTCTTCTTAGATCTGTGGTGGAACGTTTTGTGTTTTGTGATTCGGACATATGCTAGTCGAGCATGTGTCCGGATCCCGTATATATATTTATATTTATATATATATATATATAAAATCCTTGATATTCAAACACTTTTTTGTGTTATGGAACAAATATTACAATGAGAATTAATTTATTTTTCATTTATCTTTCATTTTTTACTGTTTTTGTCTTTAACTGACCATCCGTTTCTTGTTGTATTTCTTTTGAGAGATGTAGACTCCAGCCCATTTCTTCCACTTTCTCTAGAATTTTATTCCTCTGTATAAACTCCAGAGCACCTTCCAAAGTGTTAAAAGTCCTCTGTCCTTTTGTAAAATGAATCTTATTTTTGCTGGAAACAAAATCTGTGCTTTAATACTGTTTTTCTTTAAGTCCTTTATAAGAAGTATACATGCTTTCCTTTTAGACGTAACTGAAGTCGAATAATTATTGTCAAATCTTATAATGTTTTCTTTTATTTTAACTGGATAATTAGTTCATGCTGTTTTTTAAAACAAGACCTTTATCTTGGCTGGAAAATAATTTAATGATCACTGACTGGTGTAGGTGAATATTTCTTTACTAATGTGTTGGAAAGTGATCTGTGTGTCCTCTCAATAATGAAGGAAAGAGCTTCAGGCAGGTTCAATGTCTTAGGCAGACAGATATTTAGAAACTGAATCACACTGTCTCCTTCTTTCTCAGGGATGCCATGAGTCCTAATGTTGTTCCTTCTGGATCTGTTTTCTAGTTTTTTTTTTTCCCTGAAATAAGTTATTTTGTTTCAGGAGAAATCCAATATTATTCTCACTCTCAAGCATTATTCTATCTAGATTAGTCGTTGCCTTTTTTATATTTGAAATTCTTGAAGATTGTTGTTTAAAAGCTTTACTCAACCCTTCTTCCTGTTTTTACATTCCTCATTAATATTGTCTATTTTGCTGTCCAATTTATCCATCGTTATAGAAAGCTCATTGATGTTGCTGAGTATAGACTGAGCATTGTACGTTGGGTTTAGAGTGGCTCATTCTGAGGGAATTTGTTTCTTGATAGGAAAAAGCAATGAAAAAGGTTTCAAACTTACTTTTTCTTGTAGAAGCCTTTTTTCAGAAGTAGTTTAATTATACAACCATCAAATTTTGAAACATTTTCTTTGAAATTTTCTGTAAAAGTCCTGTCCGAGATGTTAAAATGAAGCAGAGCAAAAATACAGTACTATTAACTGTTCACCATCTTGGCACGACCCCTCAGTAATTGCTTTTTGGAAGACAATAGAATTAAACTTAACAAGGCCTTACTATGTCTAGGCAGTTCTGGTCCTATGTCCTAACTCAAAAGAGAGATTTCCTTAGTTACAGCCATTTCCTCTCCCAATATTTCTGACTGAGTAATTTTAAAAGTCTCTTTTGGGAGTAACATAAACACTATATAGGTAAACTTTAATTTATACAGATAACCATACAATCAGTATGGCAATAGCAAATAATAAATTTACATACTTTTGCAACTATAGATCTTTGAAAGTCTAACATTAATGACTAACCAAACCAAAATTGAACAGAATAATGCACTTGACCAACTCACTTTTCTGAATTTGTGAAGGAAACAAGGCAACATGATCTAACATTACCTGGGATATTATTATTGCATTGCCTTCATCTTTCAGTGTTTGATTTTTAAATAATGAGTATGTGAATATTTTAGACTGGTGAACAAATACACTCAGATGAAACCAGAAAGTTACATTCTTTATTTGCTGATTTCAGAATACTATTAGGTTTTTTAAGTATAACCTACAATTCTGTTTTCTTGTAAATTGTATGCTCAATGATTTAGTTGTTTATCATTAAAAATATGTGATCTTGAATTATTGGGGTGAATCTATCTCCTGTCTGGCATTTCATGTTTTTCAAACATATTTCTCCCTTCCTTCTTTCCTTTTTACTGTAAGTATGTTACTGATGATGTTGTTAGAAGATCTTTCTTTACTTTCTGACTTACATATTTGGGTTTGTGTTTTTATTTAAGATGTTAGTATAGAATTTTAATACAGTATGTGCATAAATAGTTCTATGTTTCCTTTTTCCTTTTTTCATTTAGACTTTTGTATAGGTCCATTGACTCACATACAGAAGACTTGGGTCCCATTTACAACTATCGGGTAGAAATCTCCATATTCTTCATCATTTATATTATTATCATTGCCTTTTTCATGATGAACATCTTCGTGGGTTTCGTTATTGTCACGTTTCAGGAACAGGGAGAGCAGGAATACAAGAACTGTGAGCTTGACAAAAACCAGGTGAGTGAAATGTACAGAGTGATACAGAGGCAGGCAGATACATTTTGAGCCAGCCCCTTCTAGTCCAGGAAATGCCAGTTACTGAGAGTACCTTGTCATTTGTCAAAAGCTGCATTCTGATATTTGAGGCTGCTTAGTTAGAGATAAACCAAATATGGTTGAAACCACAAAAAAGTATAAATAAATAAAAATAAGAAAGAAAGAAACATATTCATGATTTGGTTTGCAGTTATCCAGGATTTACAAATATAATTTTTGAAATAGAATTGTTTAATATTTTTTTCCCTAGTCAGACAGCTTTTGTTCTGCATATCTTTGACTTTATTTACATTGCAGTGCTGCACATACACTTCTAGCTTGGTGACATGTTAATGACATTTCTTATATGTTTGCTTATTTATTTGATGTAGGTACTTTGTCCATTTGTTGTTCTGTGGTTGCACTCTCTGTGGTATTTCTAACTATCTGAATATTTGGGATCTGCTTCATGTTTATATGTATGTATATATAAATGTAAATAAAAACACTAAGTAAATAACTATTAGACTGTATCTGCCTTGGAAAAGACTTTATGGCATGCGGCTTACAACAACTTGTCAAAATCTTCATTATGTATTTTTCAATCTGACTATTGTTTTTGCTTTTTTTTTTATTTACATTATCATTTTTATTGTGTGTGGAGCTTTTTGACATTTATGATTCCAAGCATTTTTTAGGTTTAGGGGATGATAAAAATGTTCTGCATTATTTGTAATTTAAACATGTCTTAAATTGCAAAGTAAGAATTTGTATTCTCAGATTTCTAAAATGCATTATGTAGTAAATAAAAATCAGAACTGTATATGATCAACTATTTATTGTAATACAGCAACCTGTGTTGGGAGTGCTTAAACAACAAACCTTAATACTTGTTCATAAAGTAAAAAAAAAAAAAAAAGAAAAAAAAAAGTAAGTGATGTAGTAATAGTGACAAAATATACAGACGTTTTAAACTGAGAGATAAGACCAGTTCTCAAGCGAATAGGGTATCAGCTATACACAGACTTTTAGATAAAAATTATGCTAACAGTTCATCATTTAAGATTCAACAAGCATTTACTCTCACAATCTGCAGAGAAATGCTTAACTTGAATATACCTTGCGGACTGGTGATCAACAGTAGTCTGTGGTTTAGATAATTACACAGTAGGGATATTCTAGTGGAGTCCAGTGGAGCTTTAACAGCCACATTGTAGGTGTTTAGAAGATGTATCCTAGAGATACAGAAAAAAATAAAGAAATAGCTTGCCAGTCTATTAATAGAAAATGCAAAACACTGTAACACAGCGGTGATGTAATAATTTTTAATGGTACAACAAAGATTTTACAATTACTCAAGATTTTGGACTAACTGATGTTAGATACAGTATTTTAGTATCCTAAAAAGAGAATTACATCATTAAAAAAAATGTGTGCAGCTTAAATGTTTAGCATGACAAATATACCTCAGAGATAGGCACTTACGTGTGTGTGTGTGTGTGTGTGTGTGTGTGTGTGTGTGTGTGTGTGTGTGTGTGTGTTTGTGTGTGTGTGTGTGTGTGTGTGTGTGTGTGTGTGTGTGTGTGTGTGTGTGTGTGTGTGTGTGTGTGTTTTGGTGTCTGTGTGTGTTTCCCTGAATGGAAAAAGGTCTGTTGAAAAACATTACTTCAAATATAACAGTGTTCATCCTCCTTGAATACACTGCAAAATTATCTGTTGCTGAGCTGGTCTTTGATCAGTAGATGCACTATATCAGTTGCATAGCTTTTATTCTGTTGCATATTAGATTACATTTTCAGTCAGCTCATAACTTTAGGGTTTAATCTACTTCTCATTGGCCACAGAGTTTGGCTAGAGTTTCAGCCCATTCATATTTCTTGTCATTTATCTGTAATCATGTTAATTTATGTTATTTGTTGACCACTTCAGTTAACCCGAACAGCTGCAACAGCAGTGTAGCTGGCTCTACCAGCACCCTATGCTGGTACCATAAATCAGCGTCCTACTCCCTCAGCTCTTCAAGTGAGGAACAAAAAAAATTTTGCTGTATTAAACCGATCTCTACATTTTAGAGTTTGGCTTATTGCATGCAGATCTATCCCCCAAGCCTGAAGAACTAAAAAAAAAAGGGGGGGGGGCACTTCACTGTATTAAGCCTATCTCTACATTTTATAGATTGGCTTATTACAGTTAGATCCACACCTTCCCACCAGCTCTTTCAAAAAAAAAATGCCATTCCTTTTACTGGCACACCAACCATGTGGCCAGATGCATGACATCCCCCTTCCTACCCCAGCCATTTAGGTCATGTTTCTGTGCTCTGCCCCTGATCCTCTTTCTGCTTCGCACATATGTCTATAAAAACAAAAACAAACTTGCTTTTAAACTATAGCACACTGCTGGCTATAAATCTAACAGTCAGGTGCTACAGTTTATTCCCTGCCTGCATGAAGTGCTACAGTGCTCATATAGTAGTTTAAAAAAAAAAAGTCTTTGTTTAAACTGTAGCAAACTATTTGCTACAGATGTAACAAACAGGAGCTACAGTTTTTACCCTGCCTGCACGGAGTGCTGTGGCAGTCATGTCTTAGTTAAAAAAACTAAAAGATAACCCACTTTTTCTATTAAACTACTTTCTACAAATGTATCAAACAGGTGCTACAGTGTAGAACACACACGGAGAGCTACAGCACTCAGGTTATACTTCAAATGCAGTACCGACTTATTGCACTAAAAAGAGACTGAGAGTGAGAAATCATGATGAAGGATGGCCTATCCAACCCTTTATGCCTGGGGCAGTTGCCCCTCTCATGCCGCCCTGGCTATGGTTCTGAGCGGCAGATCTTTTTTAGCCATGTCCTGTGTTCAAGAACAAGAGTAAAAAAACTGGACAGTTGCAGATGCTTTTTAGCCAAGACCTATGCCTCAAGAGCAGGAGTAAATGGAGTAGAACAAGAGTTTAGAATCAGCATTTATTAGGGAGGCGGAAGGAAATTTAAATATCCAGATATTGAAGATGGCTTTGGCAACCATGCATTCAGCTTTAAGTCAACTTGTTATTTATTTCACTGTGAAACAGTAAGTCCTAATGCTTCATTTTTAGCCACCTTATTTGTGTCATCTTCCAGACAAATGTATAAAAACAGTGGCATCAGTCTTTCCAAAAGTAATGTTGGAACATAAAGAACTTTATCCTGAAGTCATGGTGCCAGAGAAGCCTGGATATTCCACTTTAGGTAAGGCTCTTTTATCCCAGTCTAAGGGGGAAGTTCTACTGTTTCAGTTATTCTTAATAATGATTATAGAA
The DNA here is from genome assembly GCF_019279795.1 of Protopterus annectens. Taxonomy (NCBI): domain Eukaryota; kingdom Metazoa; phylum Chordata; order Ceratodontiformes; family Protopteridae; genus Protopterus; species Protopterus annectens. Next base: position 137,399,115 of record NC_056745.1, read on the forward strand.
AACTAGTAGAAGATATAATGTTGGTCTTGTTGGTCAAGTCATCAGACTGACTGTAGTCCCTATTAGGGTCCAGTTTAGGTTGAATTTTAAGGCTGCATGTTCAACATGTTTGTTGGTACTGATGGAGGCCTTAGTCGAGAAAGAGAGAAGTCCTTTTGGTACTGATGGAGGCTTTAGTCGAGAGAGAGAGAAGTCCTTCCCTTGTTTCATCTGAAGTGGGTGAGTATATTTCTTCACTCATTGTTTGTTTTACACATTTATTTCATTTCCAATCAGAAAAACATTTTTTTCCCTAGTCTTCTGTCTGTCTGTTACCCACAAGGTATTAATTTCATTGATACCGTTAACATTAAAACAAATTAATATAGAGAATTGTGACAGAAATTTAATATCAGAAAAAGAAATTACTTTGTACGTTAAAGTTACCAGAATCAATAGGGACAGTCCATCTTTTATTCAAAACCTTTCAGTATTTAAAGAACAAAAATTCATTACATCCTGTGAAACACCTACTGATAGATTAGCTGAACTTCTATATAAGTTTTATAAAGGTTATGTTTTATCTTTCTTTTAGTATGTAATCTAGCCCTGTTACTTTATTTGTAACCTCATCTTCCTAATACATTTCTAGCACCTCCAGGAAGTCTGCTTTTTACCTGGAAGGGGAGGGGAGATAGTTAGAAATTAATGGTAAGAGGATCTATACCTTAAACATATTTGCACAAATAGCAAACAAGTGTCTGGCTCAACATGCGTCTGTGTGCATAGCTGGATAAAATCCTGACTTGAGCTTAATTAGCTGCTCGGGTACTTGATACAAGTAAGGAGAATGAGCTTGTCCATCCTGGTGAGAGAGCTGATACTCAGGTAACCCTCCATAGTTAATCCCTGGTAGAGGTTGGGAACACAGCGGGGGAGCTGGGCTTTGGTTGAATCACATGCTGAAGCATAGATGATACACCTCAAGCCATCTGCATACCAATCAAAATTTTCCAGTTAGGTGATTCCTTATTTGGAATGCCTTTGCTTATCAATATTAGAGTTAACCTTACATCACCTACCCACATTGTTTTTCCACTATCCCATAACAGTTAGTCTCCATTGAAATCACATTGAAACAAGTCTTAAAATCCCTATGCAAGGGAAAAATAAAGAGGTAAGAAATCTTAGGACCAGATAGCATACTTACTTACTTAACATTTGTTTACTGGGAAAGTCCGACTTGGAACAAAGCCAATTTTCAGCAGAGGCCCGTGGAGAAATGCTCCAAACGCATGTCTTTGTAAAATGGGAGGAAACCAGAGTACCTGGAGAAAGCCCACACGAACGCAGAGAGGACATGCAGACTCCACACAGAAGGCACTCCAGCCGAGAATCGAACCAGAAAACCTCTTGCTGTGAGGCGACAACACTACCGCTGCACCACTGCGCCATCCAAAACCATACAGAGTATCCTCTGTCCCATTACTGATGGATTAACTGCACATCAGCAAGTCATATGGCATCAGAAATACTCAGTATTAGGATCTAAACCTCTTCTGGAACATCAACAGAATGGTTTGGCTGGACAGGTATATCTTACATAGGATACTGCTGCTGTGGTACAGACTCCCCATCCACATAAAACAATGTTTATCCCTGTCCATATTCAAATGCAACTTAAATCTATGGATGTGAAACAGAAAAGTTACCCCAGGACTGTTCCCTATACTACTAACAGAGGCAACTCTTAAATGTATTATCCCATGCATGGGTCCCCTCAGGTTATCCATGGTATGATCCCAGTTATTATTATTAGGGGTAATATATAATTATCGATCATAGCATGAGTAAGGCCAGTCTAAAACCAAATGGGATGTTATTTTGAGCGTGAAAAGGGAAATTGAGTAGGCTTAAAATGGCCTGCAAAAGACATCTAGTTTAGTACTTACCTGTGAACCTGTGAACCTATAAGTTATGGGCCAGGATAGAAAAGGAATTGTCAACCAAGCGCAGCTTAATTTGATGGAGTTAGGAAACAAAGATTGTAGTCATTGTTTTTGATATATAGTCTACAAGGAAAAAGGGAAAAGAGTTAAGATTGAGTAGTTTGTATACAAGGGATTTTATTAGTAGAAGTGATCTGAGAGAAACTGGTAAGTCTTTAACTTTGATAAGAGTGATACAATAGTGCTCCTTTATTGGGAATGGTTCAACGAATGTGCAGATGCAGGTGAGGCAGCATATAATGAGAAAATGTTCTTTTTTTGGATTAGTGTGGTTTTGTGAAGGGGAGGCAAACATTTGACCACATGAATAGAACAATGATGATGCAGAGGGAAGCAGAATCTAAGAAAATGCCACTGTTGTTGGTGGATCTTGACGCAGAGAAAGCATTCAACAGATTAAACTGAGATTTTATGAGTAGGGCAATAGAAGCATTTGCATTTCCTGATAAAATTATAAAGTTGAGAAAGAGGACATATGAGGGATCAGAGGTGAAATTTAAAGTGGGTGGGTTCCTCTCTAATAAGTTTTGTTTGAGCAGAGGAACCAGGTAAGGGTGTCTTCTTTCCCCATAATTTTTTGCGTTATATTTAGAACCACTGGCAAAGAAAATAACGGACTCAGAGATTCAGGGGTGTTGTTTGTATGGTGGTCAAGAGAGACTGGCTTTGTTTGCAGGTGGTGGTGTTTTGTGCCTGATGCAACCAGAAGGGGATGTTTCAGTGCCTTGGAGAATTTTGGGACAGTTTCATGTCTTTTCAGGATGCAGAATTGATGAAGATGGAACAGGGGCAGTGGCTGTGGGCTGTGTGCCTACACACAAATTGGTTCAGCAGTCCCCACGTTTGTAGGGACATAGCAAAATGAGGTACTTGGGAGTGTGGTTTGGCAAGGATTCTATTGTGTTGGCTGGGGATGTGTAGGAGGAGACAATAGGGGGTGGTACAAGGACTAGGAGGTTGGAGGCTCTATTTTGTGGATGTGAATGCCAGAATGCAGGCACTCAAGGTGTTTTTAATCCATTTGTTTTTTTACACAGGTCAGGCATGCTTCTGTCAACCAGAGAAGAAGTTGTGGATGGCAGTTGGGGAAGAGTTAGAGGATTGTGTCTGTGGGGGGGGGCAGCAGAATTTGAGTGGGGTGGGCTGGTCCTTCAGGTGGAGGAGGGTGGTTTAGGATTGCCTGATTTTTTTGGGGGGGGGGGTTGGGGCTGCACAGCTGAGAGGTGTGAGAAGACTGGGATTTTGGATGCATATCCTTGGGGAGGGTGCAATATCCATGCAAAGATTTGTGTTCATGGGGTGGTAGAGGGTATTGTGGGAAGTGGGCCAGCATGAGAATGGACAGGGGTGGTTCTGCCAATGGGGATGACTGCAATTGGGGATGCAGACTGGGGAGGGCTGGAGTTTTCTATAGAAGACTGATGGAGGAGCCATAGTGTTGGGAGCTGGTGGTTGGGGGCATTGATGTTTATTTGGACTACTGGCTGAAAGTGCCTTCCTTATAAGGGATTGATGTCAGAGTGTGGATGGAGAGAGGAGAGGAGAGTGGGGAGATCCTGGGCAGAAAACCAACACTGGTGGAGTTTTTGACGGGGTGTGGAGTGGAAGCTGCTGTTAAAGAAGGGATGATTAGTAGAGAGTGTAGAGTATTGCATGGTTACTGTGGGAGTCAATCAGGGGAGGTTGGAGGGGATTGGGAGGAAAGGTTGGGTGGGAGGTTCACAGGGAAGCCATGGGAGCATGTATGTGTGGCTCCCAAGTATGTGGCAGAGTCTGGTGATTTGAGGTCTTTACTTGGAGGTGGTTGCATTGGTATTTTTGTACTCCTGGTAAATTCAAGTGAATTTTTTCTCAAGTGGATGGCGGGTGTTGGTGGTATAGTGGGGAGGAGGGAGCTGATCGGGAGCATGGGTTTTGGAAGTGTGATGAGTTGTCACCTGAAGGCTACTCTGTAAGGGTTGCAGGGTGAGCAAATTGGTGTGGCTGGGGAGGTAATTTTTCTGAGTTGTGTTGCAGGGTCAGAGTTGTCTGGACATGTTAGGGCATTGCTAAATCTGGTTATGGTGGTTGCCAAGAAGGTGGTTGCTGGAAGGTAGAGATTGGGATCTAGGCCAGCTGTGCTGGAGGTGGTGAATGTGGTGTCAGAGATGGGTCAACTGGAGGTGGAGTCTTTGGAGGTGGGGTGAGAGCAAATTGCATGGAAGGAAGTGGGAGTTGTGGGAAATGGAGAAGTGAGGTTTGGGGGAGGGCAGGGTTTGAGTGGGCAATGTAGTGTTTGACTGATGGTGACTGGATAGATTGCAAATGATGTATAGTGTTTGTAGCTATAGATATGTCAATATAGTTTGTTTTCATTTGTATGGATGTATGGTTGCCTGTGTCATGAGTGGTGGTTTAATGGATATGTCTCTTGTTTAAAAAATGGAAAATATTTGGAACAATTCATGCAGAAAAATGGTTTGGAGGAGGACTGAGTTTTAACAGAAGGCAGTCACTGAATAATGTATATACTATTGCTTGTATTACATGATATATAACAATATATGTGATGTATAGTACTTGTAATGTGGTTTGATTGCTTTTATATAAATATAAGTTTGCCTGAGTCACAAGTGATAATTCAAGAAAGGTGTTTAAAAAGAGATAAAGGAAATTAGATTAAGAACGAGGAAGGATTAAAAGCAAAAGAAAAGGAAAATGTAGAGTATGATGGACTTTAAGGTGAGGGTAGAAATGGACAGAGAGATATATAAGAGTTAGAGTCTTGAAAGAGAGGGCAAATAAATATTTTTGAGGGCTTGATAAGAATTTTGTCAGATAAGGGTTTGATTTTTGTGGATGACCTGTTGGAGGAGAAGAGTAATGATTATTTCATAGATTTTGATTTGTTGCAGAGTAGATGGAAACTGGACAATATATATCTGTTGCTATACAATGCAGTCAAAGTTGGTTGGTGAGCCATTTTGTCAAAGAAAGGGAAAGTGAGCAAATTAAAATTAGTGCTGAAGGGCTGTGAATAGGGGTTACACAAAAGTATTTATAGGATCTTAGTGGAAAGAATCAACTTGGAGTGTTTGATAGGATATGGAGAAAGATGGATTGTTGAATATAGTATGTGATCAGATGGTAATATCTGGGAAGGTAGTCGGGAAGTATTGCATTAATAAAAATGGGTTGCTACATGCTTTTAAATGCAAATGAAATTATTGCACAGATGGCACAGAGCTAAGAAGGCAAAGAAGAATGGCTCGGTCAGGACAAATGTTTCAAATGTGGTAAACTAGGGGGAGAATATAAAATAATGTGGTGAGATATGAGAGGATACTTGATGTGTGGTAAAGATTTATGGCTATATGGAAAGAAGTATGTCTGCCTAAAATGAGGGAACATTGGTTAAATGGGTATTTGGATTGAGAACAAGTTGTTAAAATTCAGTCTTCAAAGTGAAACTTCTGATATTAGCAGTGGGTAAAAGGAAGATAGCTAGTGGGCAGAAGAGGGAAAATATTTTGGCAGTAGCCTTAGAGGAAATTAGGACCTAGGTTAAGAAGCTGTGGGCGGATTCAAGACAGGACCCATTTTCAAGGAACCTGTAATTAAATGGGGAGTGTGGGTATATATCTTGCAGAGCAGGGGTGTCTGTCTAGATCTAGGGCTATAGGTCTAGTCTTGGACTAAATGTCATTACCCTGGCTTAAGTTGGACTGCATAGTCTCAACTGATTGGTACTTATTTCTAGTATTATCTGCTCAGTGGCAGAATATTTTATTCCTAAGAAGTAAAACGAACTATGAGGGAATCTGGGAAGTAGGTCCTGCCTTTAAGAAAGCTAGCGAAGCGTTACTGTAAGATACTGTCATAATTAATGGATAACTGAAAATATTATAGACTGTAGAGTTCACTGCATGAAGGACGGAAATGTTATTTGTTAGAAGAGGAAAATTTAAGTGAATGGCTTTCACTTTTATGTTCTTTCTCTTCTTTTTTTTTTTTTCGTTTTACCACAAGGAATGATTAGGTGATGCAACTCTATCTATCTGCAATGTGAGTTATGTGCTACTATGTTTTTTATGGTCAGTCCATGAATTTACAAATAAAGGATACGGGAAAAAAAACTTCTGTTGCAAGGCAGTTTGAATCTCTCATGAACTGACTGTGTTTAGTTTTTGCTAAGGATTTCAGAACTTCTTCCAGTTTGAATAAATTGCAGTGACATTCACTAGTGTCACATTGTGTGTAAGAGTGCACAAGTTCTCCACTAGTGCAAAAAGGATGGCACTTTGCCTCTGAGTATTAATTTCATTCCCACACTCAGAACTTTAGGGAACTGAACACACATCACATTTGAAAAACATGTTTCAGGAAATGCACACTTTACTAGATAGCAGTCTTGCTCCTTTAGTCCATAGTTGTTTTTACACATATAAAAATGAAACACAGAAGATAATTGCTTACTCTTCAAGCAACTTTAACAGTTCACTTTGTTTCAATTTCTCAGGGTGCTAGTCACAAACCTTATATACAGCTGCATTGGGCTGGTGCACTGTATATAGTATGTACCATGTCTTACGAAATTCGTAGTACTTGTTCATATAGCTCAGTATGCCATTGTTTAGGAACATAAACAACTGCTCACCTGGAATAGTCATGGTACACAGTTAATATGCAACAGAAGATCCACAATATGGTACATGATTCACAAACAAGTCACTGGCAGTACACCATGGAGCAGTAAAGGGAGTGCACCACCTGACCATCAAGAATTGGTGATGGGTTGCTCAGCATAACATAGGTGAGTAACTGCATTACTGTTCCCTAAAGTTACATTACGGTTGGATGGAAAAGCATCTTGGGATGTAACGCATCCTGGGTGTATACTGCAATGCAGATAGGTACCCTCTCTAGTTGTGCCTGTGTGCCTGTCTGCAGTGCAGTGCAGGCAGGCACACTGCCACCACTAGACTTGGCCCACACCCAACACAATGATGCAGCTAAGCTCCTGACAATGACAGTGGCTGCAATATTGGGTTCTCTCATTAGCACAGTATACTGTTCATTCATGGTTAGAAGAACTGGGACCAAAACTTTTATAAATCGACCCCTTCAGTGATTGCGGAGGTCTGTGTTCATAGGCTGCACTGCCATGGAAGCAGAAGGTAACTAGGAAACTAGCCAGGGATCAAGAGGTCTTGTGTGTGTGTGTGTGTGTGTGTGTGTGTGTGTGTGTGTGTGTGTGTGTGTGTGTGTGTGTGTGTGTGTGTGTGTGTGTGTGTGTGTGTGTGTGTGTATGCGTATGTGTGTGTGGGCAGCAATGTGTCAATGTCTGCTTGTCTTTCTGTGACTGACAGTATGTCAATGTCTGTGTCTGTGCATAAGTAACAGTACGATAGTGTCTACACCTATATACACAACTGACAGTTTGTCAGCGTCTGTATGTAGGCGCATGAGTGACAGTGCATTTTTTGTGTGTGTGTTTTTTTTTGTGTGTGTGTGTGTGTGTGTGTGTTTATCAGTCATCATATGTGTGGGAGGGGGACCAGCTACCATGGGCAGTACAGGGGTATGTTTGAGAACTTACTATTGTCCCCAGTTTCCTATTTAGTCCTATTGTACATCAGCATAGGAAGAGCAGTGCTGACTTTATGAATCACACACCTGCCTCACCTGTGGACCACACACAGCATGCAGCTCCCATGCAGGACTGTATCTGTGATTATCAGGGCATAACTCTAATATATACAGTTCAGTCTGTCTCACTCACATTAGGTCTGAGGGAATAAAGTTATTAACCTTTATGTCCAGGTCACTCGCTGTTTCATTTCTCTCTGTTAGGTTACAGAACTGCACCTAGTTCCTTTCTGAATTCAGCAAAACCTTATTTTTCTCCAAGAATTCACAGTGTTTCACTTTTGAACTTTTCTTGTGTTCAGACATCACTTTTTAAGCATTTCAGGCCAGGCAGACAGTCAGGTGTTACCATTATTCTTCTAGCAGGCAGCCTCACTTCATTAACTCTCTGTAACTTTGAGCCAAAGCTGGTTTCTTAGTATCACTCACACACACACACACACACACACACACACACACACACACACACACACACACACACACACACACACACACACACTTTTCTAGAAATGACGATTAAATGGTTCAGCACATTGAGATGCCTTATCATTAGCTGGTTTTGTTAGCTTTTACACTTGTTGCTAATGTGTTATCAAAACAGTATAAATGTGCATTTGATACACTGTTATTTTAGAACTCCATTAATATTCTGTATTGCTGTCTTAGCTAGTGAGCACCCAATATTTGCTTAATCAAGAGATTTTCATCCTTAGCATCCCATGTATTAATTTAGAGACTATTGAAACAGAGGTACCAAAGCCAAAATTGGAAAACAAGTTTAAGAAATGATTTGCTATTTCCTTATCAAACATTTACATTTGTTTTGTGAGAACTATTGGTGTGCACTTGCCCAGTAACAAGAAATCCTTTACAGGGAGTTTAATGTGCAGAACAAAATTATGTTCCCTACACTGTGTATTTCTGAAAGCATTAAATTTGCAATTTTCACTGTGTTTTTCCCACAGCGTCAGTGTGTGGAGTATGCACTAAAGGCTCGTCCACTGAGACGATACATCCCTAAGAACCCATACCAATACAAGGTGTGGTATGTTGTGAATTCCACCTACTTTGAGTACTTGATGTTTGTCCTCATCTTGTTGAACACAATCTGCCTAGCTATTCAGGTGGGTATCTGTCTTGTATTTTGGATTCATTAAAATAATCTATTTCAGTAATGCAAACATTTTATTCTACCATGATTTTTAGCTAGAAGTACTAGATGATGTAACTTATTTAAAATAGTCTTGATGTGGTTACAGACTTGACTTGTCAGAAGATGGATAGGTAAAGGAGTAGAAAGACCACAAACTGAAAGGTCTGTTTCCCTTTAGGCAGAATACAGGGGTACATTTTCTTGGCATTTACCAGTCCCCAGCCATCTAGCTGAGGTGTGGCATTCTGAGGATTTTGAGACTAGCAGAGCCAGCAGCATCTTTTTGATGTTTTAAAGCTAGAAGTGTGTAACAAGTTAATATGCAGCACAAAATTCTTCCTTTCGGAGATGACAATAAGAAGATCAAAGGTTTTCTAAATAGCTTCTGATTTAAAAGTTCTGAAACTGTTCAGCCTGACAAATATTAGTGAAAAACAATGGAGAGAGAGAGAGGTGTAGTCACTTCTAAGCAGACAGTTCAGAAAATTGAGAAATATACTGACTTACATGCATTGGCACTAATGGAAGAAGACCTAAGCCTCGAGAAGTTCATTCAAATGGTGCAGCTAGCCTTGTGCAACTGACTGGCTTTTCTACATTTTTATTCACCCTGCTTGTCACATTTAAGCTTGCCATAGATTTGCCCTCCACCACCCATTTATGGAATAAATTGAAAGGCCCCAGCATCCTCTCCATGAAGGCAAACTGCCTTATGTTGATCTTTAATTACCTTCATTTGTGTTGCCATCAATTTCCTTGCCTCATTCTCTTCATGTCTATGTCATCAAGTTATTTGCGTATCCCTACCATATTCCAGATTTACTTTCCTCTTCTGTGCCCATTCCCAGTGCTTTCAGCTGTGTCTTGTAATCTTTCTCGGGGATAGTTCCTGTACCAATAAATTATAATATTTGGGGTTTTCTCACCTTTTGTGCCCCATTTCCCAGAACCACAGTTTTTGAAAGTAATGGCCAGCACATATTTTCTAAGTACTAAGAAAGGTAGGTATGAGACTCAAACTGTGTATGGTGCCATTGCAGTGCCAGAATATTTTCAGCTGCATAGTGGCTTGTAATATACACATTTTTTGTCTTTTCCTTATCAAGGTCCTAATCTTCATCATTTTAGCCTTTTTGTTGCTGTCTCAAGACTACCACTGAACAGGGTGTAATCCTTAATAGCAACAGTATCCGCTTAAAAAAAAAAAACAACAAAGTGCACACATATTCTGATTAACCTAATCAGCACAGCACACACACACGCGCACACACACACACACACACACACACACACACACACACACACACACACACACACACACACAAATGAAACACCGCTCAACATCCACCCACCTGTGCTTAGTAAACATGCACAAACATACATGTAACACGACTGTAAGCACCCCCGCCTACAAAATTTATATAACTTACTCTGAGATCCAAACTCCCATCTAACACCACACTGACATTGTTCACATCTGCAATCACCCATTCACACACACACTTGTCTCGCATACATCCACAGACACACACACAACAAACCAGCTGAACCTCTGATCTCTCATAGATGTACTGACCACATCCCGCACACACCACAAGTAGCCTACATCTAATATACACACACACACACACACACACACACACACACACACACACACACACACACACACACACACACACATTCAAAATCATCCACACATACACTCACACCACTGAAATGCCCTTTGGCAATACATAGAACCTTCATACACATGCAAATCCAAAAATCACCTCTCAAATCCTGCGCTATACATACACACTCAAACTCACTGACACCCCGAAAGGCAGTCAAACTACCAAAAATCAGTCTTGTAAAACAACACATTAGTTTCTATATAGACTCTTGGTGAATATATATATATATATATATATATATATATATATATATATATATATATATACAGACATATCAGTTGATGATCAACCACTGGGTATTTGACAAAGAGGACATCACCCAGTAACAACCTGAGTAGGGTTTGGAAGTCAATAACCAGATGTGCTCGTTCATAGGTTCGTATGTACATACAAGGCTAATGGCCACTGGGGCCTTTTTTAAGTCTAGCCATGTATCCCACACCTCTGACAAGTTCTGGTAGCCAGCCATGATTAAATCATGATATATCCACAGATGAACCATTTACAGGTTGTCTATGTTCATTATAGATATAGGTGCCAAACCAGAGATGAATTTCCTGTTCCATATCCAGCTGTCTAAGTTGCACTTGAATTGGGCTTGGTGGGAGGAGCTTTGCTTTACATGGATGAGGAGCTTGTTCCAAAGAAGGGGTATTCTCTGGGATACATACCTATCTCTCCAGCAGGTCCTGTTTATATATCACAAGCAAGGTTTAAGTCTTTAGAATGGGTAGTACTGGTGCTGTTAGTTTTGTGTATATGCAGGAGGTCCATCAGGGTGGGGTCCAACAGTGCCTTGTATGCCAGGTATAGATCTCTCCTGAGCTGCCTATAGGAGACAGACTACAGGGATAGGGCATTGAGGTGGTCTGCATAAGACATGTTACTTATGCCCTGTATTCTTTTAGTGAGGAAACTGTGTACATTCCAAATGTTGGATGTGCCTGGTTAGGTACATACCAAAGGGGGTGCTGCACTTATTGACAGGTCCTATTAATGACGAATACAGTAGAACAGTGACCTCCTTGGACCTAGATGCCATACCTTTGTTTCTGAGTTGCAAAACATAGAATGATTTCCTCACTGCTGTAGACACTTGATAGTCAAAAGCTAGATTACTTTCTACATGTGTCCCCAAGTCCCTGACTCCTGGGTTAACTCCTTGGGGTGTCTTGCCAATATGATAGTTACTAGGGGTGGATGACTTCCCAAAGAATTCTATTATGCATTTCTTGGCATTTAGTTTAAGTCCATGACTGACACCAGTTATGATGGGCAAATATCACTTAAAGGTTATTGCACATATTGTTTATGTTTTTTTCCTGGGCCCAGATTGTAATGTAGAGGGTTCTGAGCACAGCACATAATTTAAGCAGGTTTTTATAGTATGAAGGCAAAAAATAGATAAAATGTTGAATCTTTTTGACAGAAAAACATGTTAAGTCTGTACAAAAGAAATCTAAGAAAGTTTTTTTTTTCATTAAAGACTTGAAACCAGCAAGAGAATAACATAATGAAGGAGATCAGCTATAACGGTACATAATTTCTAAAAAAAAAAAAAAAACAAACAAAAAATTTCTTACAGAATCTGGTTATGCCAATGTTCTACAAATTTGGATGAGTCTTGCACAACCTTGTTATGACTGTATAAACAGGAATATGTAGGCTGACATTTTAAACCCATCTGAATCAACACTGAAATTACTGTCACTTAATTACACAATTAAACATTTCTTTTTTATCTATTCCCACCTCAATAATTACTTCCAGTTTACTTCAGATTTCCTTGGAAGTTTAGGAAGTACTTGTTTGTATACTGTATTTATGCACAATTTGTATGTAAAATGATGCTGTATTACATGGACTGTGCTTTGCAACAGAACCCTGGTCATGGCTGAAAATGGTCCTAGGACCAATCCACCTACTTAGTTAGCAAAGGTTAAATAAATAAATAAATAAGATAAATAAAACAATGAGGTAAAAGACACAGATCTTTCCATATTAGAAGAGTTTACTGTTGTGCCATCCAACTAGGATTAAACTCCATTTGAAAAAAAGACACATCCCCCTATCTCACTGTTGCCTACTATAGATAACAAGGTTGTGACAAAAGGGGATTTATCAGCAAGTACTGTGCATTTAAGACTGATATTAGTTTCTTTTAGAGACCGATATTGCAAATCAACATTTGCAGATGCCAACAAAGCTTTAAGAGCAATGGAAAGAGGAGTCTTTCTCTTCTTTCATGTTCAGAGAAGGTGCACTTTTATTCTTCTCCATTTCATTCTCTTCAGTTTAGTCAGTCTGATCATGATGATTCCTCCTAACAATCCTCTGAATTGCCTACAGGTTCTAACTTTTTATGAGCCAGTGAATGATATGGAGGAGACTTTAAACTAGCCACTAGTGAGCATCATTCTTTGTTTAAACAAAAAAACATCTTTATTAAATTATCACTATGACATAGGCAATCTTACATTTCTATAAAGAAAAAACAAACCATATTAATACAACTTTAGTTGCAAACATTATACATCACAGACCCCATTGAAACAACTGTAATTGCAAACATTATACATAATTTATAATATCTAGTCAATTGGGAAAAGCCGGAAGAAGAAAATGACATAGCTCATTCAGCATCTGCCTTCTTTTAAACCTCGTTCCTCCTCTGCATGTATTGTTCCCACAATTCCCATTTTTTTCATATGTAGTTTGCTCCTTCCCTTTTCCTAAAGATCCTAATTCCAGTTGTTTTATCTCTCTTACTGTATTCGCTACATCTAGTAAAGTTGGTTTAGACTTTGATTCCATTTTCTATTAATTGCTTTTTTGCAGCCACCATAATGAGACTCAGCAAGGCCTTACTATGTCTAGGTAATTCCGATTCTGTATAACAGCTCAAAAAATTAAATTCCTTAGTTACACCGATCTGCTTACCCAGTATACCTGACAGAACATTCTGCAGGGAATCCTTAAAGTTTGTCAACTCATTATACTCCCAAAAAATATGTTCCCAATTACCTGTTTCTTCTCTATCACATTTCTAACATTTGCTGTCTACCTGAGGAAAAATTCTTTGGAGTCTACTTTGGGTATAAAAATACCTATGTAAACACTTCCCAGCAGTGATCCTAAATCTTCTAGACTTTGTTGCATAGTTGGGAGATATACATATATCCCCCATTGTCTCTTTGTGAATTGCTTATCCATTCTTTTTTCCCAATCCTTTCAAAGCTCCTTTGATTAATTCTTATAGTTGTCATGCAGTATTTTATATGGTCTACTAATTATTCCTTTTTAATGACAATTTCTGTTCTAGATTCTATTAAAAACTCTACCAGTGCTGATCTTTTGTTTATGACCCCCTATTTCTTTCTCTTTGCCTATACTCTGATATCAATCCTTGATAAAGAAGGCAATATCTGACCTGCACTCTAGATAAATTATTGGCATATTTTCATACAATTACCTTTCCTTTCTAGTTACCTGCTTCTAGTACATTGGATCCTTTGCCAGTTTTCTCCAATAAATTCCAGCATCCTCTTGCCTATTGTCTGTATACCTAATTGCAGTCATCCCTATTGGAAGAATTTGTTTTCTTCATTCCTATACTGGTCCAGTTCTTAAAATACTTTCTGCTACTTTATGAATATAATACTCTGTATGATTATTGTCATTCTCCTTAAGGGGCTAAATCCAAAATCCCAGTCTCTTCTTGTTTCTTGAGATTCTCCCCTGTATCATCATCATCCCTTTCCATGTTGAATTATAATTTTCTGTCTGTTCTATGTATAAGATCTCCAAATTACCCCTTCAAACTGGGTAATCCATGTCTGACGTGTTCTGTTGGAAGATGCAGCTTATCCCACTTGACCCTTACCGTCTTCCCCTCCCAGATAAAATCCTTCAGCTCTTTTTTAATTGCTCTCCACAACTTCTCCTCTGGTTGATTAAAATATGCCTGGCCTGTGTATAAAACTAAAGGGACTAAAAACATTTAACTGCTTGTATCTTACTGTCTGTATCCATATAGCAAAGCTTCCAGTTTCTCACTTTTTGTATGATCTTCTGTTTAGTCTCCTCCTACATATCCTTAGCTACCACAATGGAGTCCTTTTTAAACCATACTCCTAAATACTTCAGTTTATCATGTCCCCATAAATATGGATATTGCTGGACCGATTCGTGTGTGGGTAAATAATTTACTGCTGCTGCTTTTTGTTTTAGCTTCATTAATTTTGTATCCTGGGAAGATATGAAACTGTCTTAAAACGTTCAATAACACTGTAATGTCTCTTTATGGTTTTGTCAGGTATAAAATAATATCATCTGCAAACAGAGCCAACTTTTTGTGACTACCATACCAAGTACATCTTTGAATTTCTGCATCCCTTATTTTCTTTGTCAGTGTTTCTAAATATAATACAAACAACAAATGGGAAAGAGGATACCCCTACCTGGTACCTGTACTCAAGCAGAAATTATCAGAGAGGACCTCACCCAGTCTAATTTTCGCCTTTGATCCCGCATATATACTCCTAGTCAACCTTATAATTTTATCAGGGAAAGTAACTGCTTCTTTTGCCCTGCTCATGAAATCCCAGCTTACTCTGTCGAATGTTTTGTCTGCATCAAGACCCACCAACAACAGTGATATTTTCTTACATTCTGCTTTGCTGTTGATCGTCACAGTTCTGTTAATGTTATCAAATGTTTACCCCTCCTCCACAAAACCATATTGATCCATATCTATCAATTTTGGCATCACTTTTGCCATTCATTTAGCCATTATAGACATAAACACTTTATAATCATAGTTTAGTATCGAAATGGGCCTGTATGAATCTGGATTCAATGGATCTGTACCATCTTTATGTATTACTGCTACAACTGCTTTCTTCCAGGATGTTGATACTTCTCCTCTTGTTAAGATACTGTTAAAGAAAACATTCCAGATATTTATCATTTTTTTTCCCCTCCTAGGTTCCAAACTTCCACAGGAATACCATCTATTCCTGGGGACTTTCCTGTAGACATTTTTATCTCATCTCCTCCTGCCCTGTTAGTAATTGAGCTTCATCTACCTCTAACCTTGACATATTTAATTCTCCCATAAACATTTCCATTTGTACCATTTCTTGATTTCCATATTTCTCTGCTTTATACGCACTTTCATAAAATTTCTGATATATTTCTAATACTTGGACAGGCTCTATTGTTATATTTCTTGTTATAGGCTCCCTTAAGCTTGGTGACAGCCTTTTCTACTTCCTGTTGCCTGAGTGGTTGTGCTAAAAGTCTTTGTGCTCTAGAGTTACTATCACAAAAACAGTTGCTTGACAACAATCTTTCTAAACTCATGCATATTATTGAGGTAATCCCTTATTTTCTGTTTAGCATTCTGCAGTTGCCCCTCCTCTTGTTCTGTGGGATTCCCCCTATTTTGCAATACTTTTGTCAGTCCTTCTCCCTTTCCTTTATTTCCACCCTAGTTTTAAACTCCACCTTAATTTTATCCCACTCCCTAACTATATTTTAGAAGAAATGTCTATCTTCTATAATAGCTCCTGAATAATTCCCAAAACCCATTCCTTAAATTCTTGTCTTTTCAATAGATAGGTGGGAAAGTGCCAGTGTCTCATTTTTTATTTTATTATCTTGTGATTTTATTTTAGTTATTATTGGCGCATGATCTGAAATAGTTGTTGGGTGCTTTTCAAGACCTTCAATTAAATACACATGTTCCTGTGAAATATAAATTCTGTCTAGCCTAGCCCAATTTTTGTATCTTGGAGAATAATATGTAAATTCACTCCGAACTCCTAGTACTGAATTCACATCTTCCATGCCAGACATTTTCATAAACTTCTTCAAAAATCTACCCTCCTTTGTTGCATTTTACCTTTTGAGCCCCCCCCCAGACACATCTTCACTGTTGCAAACCAAATTCCAGTCCCCACCCATAAGTAATATTTCTTGCTGAAAGCTGATTATTTCTCCCAGAATTTTTTAAGCTCCATTTTAGCAGTTTTAGGTGGAATATAAATGCATGCCAATGTAATCCTCCTCCTTTGCCAGTAGCCCCTTAGCACTACAAATCTGCCATTATAATATTTTTATCTTCTTATATCAGAGATACAACCAAACACCCTAATACTGGGTGATTTCAACTACCCTGACATTAACTGGGAAAACTACTCGTGTACCAACACATTTGCCCAATGATTCTTGGAATTCATGAATTCCAACACCCTGGATCATCTAATCCTTAGTTCCACCAGGGGCTCCAATATCCTAGACCTGGTCATTACCAACATGGGAAATCGATGCTCCCTATCTATGGTCACACCATCGTTGGTCAGGTCTGACCATAAGCTAATCACCCTTGACATCCACATCCCACCCCCACACCCCAGTAAGGAAACCTCCGTAAAAAAATTCTCCAAAGCCAACTTCATGCTACTCAAGTCAGAAGTGACAAACTTCATGACACACATGCAGATGGGAACTGAAAGGTCGACTGCTGAATCCTACACTAAGGCACCGTACGAGCACATCCACTCGTGCATGAATCATGCCATCCCCAATAGAACCAAGAAGCTCTCCTCCAAAAAAAGGAAGCCAATCTGGTGGTCCCTTGCCATAAACAAAATTTACAACAAAAGGAAGAAACTGTTCCTGCAGAAAAGAGGAAAATCCCAGGATGCAAAAAACTCCCTTACCAGCCTCAGTAAGAAGCTGAGATCCCTCATAAAATCCTCCAAAGCTAGTTACGAAAATAAAATTGCCAAAGATTTTAAAGACAACCACAAGGCATTCTATAGCTATGTCAAGAATCTAAATGGCAATGCTTAGATATGCTCTGAGCTACAACAGAATGGCATTAAATATACTGATCCCAAGGATATTGCCAATATCCTGGCAGATTGATTCATTGCAAACTTCACCCCCCTCTCACCCCCTAATGGGCCCATCTCAATACTGAAAGATTGCCAAATTCTGGTAATAACGGCCACATAGGTAAAAAACACACTCTCCAAAGCTAAGAATACAGTATTCATGGGACCAGATGACATCCCAGGCTGTGTACTACATGAACTACAAAATGAACTGGCACCTCACCTAAGTGTCATGTTTAATCATAGCCTCACCTCAGGCTTCGTGCCCATCGAGTGGCGCACAGCTACAATTATCCCACTTCACAAGGGGGGATCCACCTTGGACCCGGGAACTACCACCCCATCAGTGTGACGAGCCTGATCTGCAAGGCCATGGAATGTATTATCATGGAACTTATAAACAAAGACATTGGCAACCTTCAAACACTGGACCCCACGCAGTTTGGGTTTGTGAAGGGCCGATCTTGTCTCCTCAACCTGATTGACTTCTTCAAATCAGTCTCCAAGGGTAAGGTGGTCCACACAGCCTATCTGGACCTCGCCAAGACCTTTGACACCATCCCCCACTCTGAAATCATAAATAAACTTACTAAGCTGGGCATTAATCCCTACGTCACTCGATGGGTTGCCAACTAGCTTACTGACAGAAACCATGCTGTAAGAGTAGCCGACTCCAAATCCAACTCCAGACAAGTGACAAGTGGAATACCTCAGGGTTCAGTCCTGAGACCACTCTTGTTTGGCATCTTCTTCTCTGAAGTACAGGCCAACACTAAAGGACTCTGGCTAACAAAGTTTGCAGATGACTGAAAACTGGGCGCCATTATTGAATCCCCAAATGATGTGGATATTCTACAAAAGGGCCTTACAGTAACAGATGCTTGGTGCCAGAGCCATGGGCTCAAGCTCAATGCCAAGAAATGTATAGTTATCCCCTTTGAGACAAAACATGTACCCATGAATTACCACATAGGTGGCAGTACAAACACCGAAAGTGTGGTAAGAGATTTAGGGACACAGGTGGACAGTGGTCTCACCTTCTATAACCACATTGCCACAACAGTCAGGAAATCCTTCTATGTAGCACACCTCATCGCTAAGGGCTTTTCATCCAGAAAAAAAGGAGGTCATTGTCCCACTGTACTCATCCCTCATTAGACCCATTATAGACTACAACACCCCATTTGGTATGTACCTCTCAAGACATCTTCAACAACTGGAAAGGCCGCAGAAATACCTCACTAAAAGAATCACAGGCCTAAAGCAGATGCCCTATACTGACCGTCTAAAAAATTTCACCTATACTCTGTCGCATATCGTCTACTCAGAGGCGATCTCTGCTTAACATACAAGGCCATGCCAAACCCAGAGCTGTTGGACATGCTACACTTAA
Organism: Protopterus annectens; assembly: GCF_019279795.1. Lineage (NCBI taxonomy): Eukaryota > Metazoa > Chordata > Ceratodontiformes > Protopteridae > Protopterus > Protopterus annectens. The sequence continues at coordinate 137,417,852 of NC_056745.1, forward strand.
AGAAATCCCAATCCCTCAGAGACACACATTCCAGGGATCTAAACCTTGTCATCACAATGAACAAAATATGCTGGAGGGATAGGTTCCTGACCCAGAGACTCCCCAGACTGTGGAATAGACTGCCCATACATGTCAAGCAGAGCGCCTCTTTGACCCTCTTCAAAAGGAACCTTGATGATTGGATGGGAGATAGGAAATTCACCCCGGGGATCACGTCAGTCACCCTGCTAGACAGGGGTCCAGGGAAGTAAATACTGTGGGAAGAAATAGCCAGGGAATTGTTATGGCTAGGCTTGTATAGACCCTAGGGCCGATAGCCTAGTACCAACCTATGAACCTATGAAGTATTGGAGCACCTCTTGCAATTAATATAAGTACTCCTCTTTTCATTTTCCTCAGATAATCTACTGAATAACAATCCTGAAAACCTTTCTTTATCAAATTTACATGTTCTGTTCTTTCCATGTGTGTCTCCTTTAGCATAGCTATTTCACTGTACATTTTAATATAGTTCACTGCTCTTTCTGGTTTGTATTTATCTGTGAAACCATTCAGATTTAAAGACATTACAGAAAGCTTAATTTTCTTATATAGTTATTGTTCCCACTTTTTACATATAACTGCTTTTTTATTACTTATTTATTTGTCATTTGTTAACCTGGTTAGTCCAACTGAGCACAAAAGCCTATTTTAAGTAGAGACCTGAGGAGAAAAGCTCCAGTACAATAAAAATCAATTATAAAATGTACATTAAAGATAATAGAAATAAACAGTAATAGGCTGGTGTCATGAAGGATATCAAAGATGAGACCATAGTTATTACCTAGCATGGCATGTACAATGAAATACAACATTTGAGACATAACTTTAGACTCATGTTATTAGATAACAAAGAAAGGAATACAAACATTGAAAAATGTAAATTTGAAGTACAGGTTAATACATCTCATATCTGAGTGAAGCCGAGATACACTGTAGTAGAGGGATTCTTGAGAGATACAGCTGTAAAATAAAAATATGTAATAGAAGTTGAGGAAGAGGAGGAGTGTTTATATAGGGTGCTGGCAAGGCAGATCTGTGAGTTAGATAGGATGTTTTTTAGTTCTGTTTTGAATTGACTTATGTGCATGATATTTCTTACATCAAAAGAGAGAGTTTGTTCTAGGCTTTTTGTTAAATGTCTAGTTAAAATTTTTGTGTTACAGGCATATATGTTTGGTAGCTTGGTCTTTTAAACAGTTGTTTCTTGTCATATACATTTGGGTGTATGTCACATCTTACAAAACTTTTTGTTTTATTGAGAACCCTCAAAAAAAAAAAAAAAAACAAATACCCCCATACCCTCCCTAAAACCTATTAATTTAATAACACGCAAAATTAATATGAACAAAAGTTCTAAACTGATAGCCACACAGACAGGCTAGAGTTAATCAGAAAAAAACATTAAACATGCTAAGATGCATGGTACATCCTGTGCTTTTAGTAAGTGATGTCTGGTTTTGTCTTATCTTTATAGCTCTCCCAACTGAGAAAACACTTGACTGCTTTCAGTAAATGCTTTCTCCAAGCCATTTCTCTTTATCAGATTGTCTTCTAGGGACATGCAAACCAGACACAAAACTGTTAAGGATACATTATTTTTCAGAAATAAAACTTATAATATTCAATATTTTTCTTCATTTACTTGCTTTCTAATAACACTTGTTGCTGGATGAAGCCAAGGGCCTTAACCCAGTCATTCCCCCATGCAAGCATGTGAAAAAGCACAATAATTTTCTTTTATCATGCTCTGTTAACCAGAGCTTTCCTCTCCCCTCTTTTTTTTTTTACAATGCAGTGCATCTTAAAACTAAACAGGGAAAAAGAGAGAAAAAAGGGGAAACAGAAAGAACATAAGCATCTGTTTATATTAGTATCCCCATTACATTTAAAAATGTATGAGAGAATGAGAAAGCTTTACTTCATAGCTTGCAAAGAAAGTCATGCGCCATTAAAACAATACCACTAAGAAAAAATGTTTTATTTACAGTTGACTTTCTGCCTCCTCTTCCCCTCTCCCGTGTATTTTTCCAAAGATTAATGACATGAAGTATGGCATAAGCTTTAGAGTCTCCTACAAATTTAAGAAAGTCCATGAAAATCCAATATTTCCAGATCCTTTTGTTTTGCCATGTTTCACAAGTATAATTATTGCCTTGTAATCCAACATTTGTCATTTTCCAAGTTACTGATTTTATTCCTCGAATGTTAATAACATGAAGGAAGGCATATGCTTTAAAGTCCCCTACAAGTTTAACAAAGTCCAAGAAAAATCCATATTTTCATATTTTCATGTTCTGTCTTGTTTCAGAAGTATAATAATTGCTTTATTGACTCACATTTGTCAGTTCCAAGTTACTAACTTTATTCCTGTTCATCGCCATCTCCCAAATCATGTCTCTGTTTCGTTCCCAATGTATTCTAAATTCTTCTAGTCGACTGTTATGTTTTCTTCCTTCTCTCAAGCATTTTCCATTGAAACAGTAAAAAAGATTTCATGGGCTCAATCTCTCTGTAGTCCTTATCACCAGAAGGACATGAAGCAGAACATCCTTCAATTTCACAGCTCACCCTTTGTTGGACAAACTTTTGTATTTCCTCCTTAGCATTTGCTTAATTAAAAAAAAGTTTTTTGGTCCCTCCTGGGAAAATATTTTTAAGATGGCTGGGTACAGCAATTTGAATCCCATGCCTGCATTTCAACAGTCCTTAAAGAATGGAATATATTTACTCCTCGTCTGCCTGGTGTACAATGAGTAGTCATTCTCCACAAATGCTCTACTGTCTCCCACATTTAGTATTTTTTCCTGTTGCCACAGTTTTGTCAGAATCAACTCCTTCTGCCAATAATACTGCATCTTTACTGTTAAAGGTCTCACTTGTTTTCTAGAAACCAGATTTGGAGCATATACACGATGTGCCCTTTCAATTAACAATTTATGTTGTGGAATACCAGTCCAGTTGCTTATTTGTGCTTTCATAAAATAAATACTGTCTTTTTCTTCCAGCTTCTCTGGTACAGCAGAAAATCTCAGGTTTTCCATTACATGCTCTGTCCACCAATTCTATTATTTTTGAAATATCTCTTCTTGTGCATATTCAAACAGCCTTTTCTTTATTTCAGACCTTCAGTTTTGCAGTATTGTCACCTCATCTAAATATCTGTTTAAAGCTTTGTTTTTTCCAGCTTTTTATTGTTTGTGTTGATATACTCCATCAGTGTTTTGTTTATTTTAATCAGTCTGTGTGCAGCTACCTTATACTTTCCACTGGGTTACTGGAAGTTATGTCTAGAACTTGCACTGCTTCTTGCTGAACAGCTGCAGTATTTTCCAAGTCTGTGTATTTTTCCTCACCTTTTGTAGCTGATTTTTCTCCAGGTCCTTTATATTTCTTTTTTCCTGGCATCCAGACAGTGGACTTACTTGCCAGTTACTGACATTTACATAGAAATCTAGGTCCACTGGCTTTCTTTGCTAAATTTCTGTTTTCAGACTGGAAGAGCTGGAATTAAGCTGTTAATGTGCAGCCATCTTGGAAGTCTAGTGAGCTTTATTATTGGGAAAAAAGTGCCTCTTGGTACTCATACTATCAGAGTCATTGGGCAAAACTTATCCCATGTTTAAAGCTTACCATGATCTTTGGAATTGACAGGTTATATCTAGAAACACAAGTGCCTTCCCATATATCTGCTGATTTATTATATAAATATGATGCATGCAGATCCCATAAAATACTCTGTCAACTCCAGCACTACCATCAACTCCTATGGATGAGATTCTCGCTAACTTTAATACTATTCCTTTTGAGAAGAAAGTGGATTTGTTGGACTTGTTTGGGAAGAAAGTTAATGCATGTTCTAAACTTTCTTCTAATAGTAACCAGGCTTATTATACCAGAATTCAGTTCTGGAATATATTTGCTGTACTGTAGCTAAGATGCCATATTCTAAGAAGGATAAGGTACAGTATTTATTTATTTGTATTTATTCCTTGTTGACCAGGTTAATCCAGCTAGACTGGTAGCCTGTTTTCAGGGGAGACCCAAGGTGTTTTTTATACTACTAGGGGAAATTTGGCCAGGGCTCTGGGGAACTTTCCCTACTGTTTGGATATGGGGATGCAATTCATTGTTACACTTCCTGTCTTTCAGTCCGGGTGCAGAGGTGACTCAGAGAAAGAAGAAGTCCAAAACTGAGCATGGAGGAGGAAGGAGAGGGTGTTTTTCAGGTTTCTCATGTGAGTAAAGCTGTTACTCGAACAGCTGAAAAGGTAAATGTGGCAGTTAATGAACTGGAAGTTATGTGGAAGTTATGTGGAGTGAGAAGAATGGAGAAGGGAGAAAAGATAGTCGAGGATAGTTGAGTAAAAGGCAAAAAGAAGTAGTCAAAGTGGATATGGTGGATTTAGAGGAGTTATTTCAGCAAAATTTATTTGCAGCAGATTGTGCAACACCTGAGTGTGTTGTTACAACCTTCCAGCCAGGAGGGTTGCAGGATGTTTATTTGAAAGAGCTAACTGAACAGAGTGAACCAGAGATCAAGAAGGCAGTGTCGTGGGAGAAATAATGGACAGAATTCAAGGAGGAGAAGTTCAGGAAATTAAGAAGGAAGAAAAGAAATCGTATGCACAGATTGTAAGAGAAGGCAAGAGAAGAGCAGTAGGCAGAAGTAAAAGAGAGTATTGGATAAGGATATGTAGTAAAATGGAAAAGGAACTAGACAGCTATGAAATATAGGACAGCATCATTTCACCACTGGGTATTGAACCCAGAGAAGTAAGAGCGTTTATATGCACTAACAGATATACTTTTTGTGACTTTTTTTTTGAAGGGGTACAGTATATGGAAGTTTTCTTAGAACAGTATGAAAAGAGAAAGAATGAAAACCCTTGGAACTTATATTTTGTACAGGCATTTAACAGAAGAGCTAAAAAAGAGTATTTGTACAATTTCCAACTGAGGTTGAGAGAGATGATTTAAAAGACCATTTAAAAACTGTGTGTAGAGATGTAATGGACATTTCAGAGGTCTATGACAACAGAGGTTTATAGACTGGGAATGGGAATGTGGTGTTGTATTTAAAATGCAGAATGATAAAATAATTAATTTGCCAATTATAATTAATGTGGAGGGGAATAAGGGATTGGTTAGATATTGGGGAGAACCAAAGACATGTTTTTTTTTTTTTGGCTTTCTAAAGATGATAATTTAATTAGCAATTGTGACAAAAAGAAATGTTTTATTTGTGGTCATGAAGCAAAATAATGTGCACAAAAATGTATTAAATGTGAAAAAATAGGACATTCATGGATAGACTGTAATGCTACAGAAAATTATACACAAGAAGCAAAGTCAGACCAAGACAGAGATAATGTTTTAACGGATAATACAGAAGAAACATAAAAAGAAAAAAAATAATTAGTAGATATAAGAATGTTATTAAAATAATGCATGAGGGGAACAAAAGGAAAATAAGGAGAGATAAAAAAAGAAATAAGTAATTCAAGTGTTGAAGGAGAAGATAAATGGATAAGAGTTAAAAGTAAAAGAAATTCTATTGGGAAAAGAGTAGAAGAGAGAAAACAAAATTTAAAAATATAGGTGTAGGAGGAAACAAAAAAGGAAAAGGATAAAAGGGACAAAAACCTATTCTGCAACATGAGAATCCTAGCTGTTAACATCAATAGTATAAAGAATGTTCAGCAAAGGCAAGGGGTGAATGGTGTAGAATGTTAGATATGGATATTATAGTATTAAGTGACATAAGAATAAGAACAGACGAAAGAATAAAAGTTAATAGGTTATGGAAAGGCAAGGTTATATGGAACTTAGGAGATTCTCAGGCATAACAATTGTATGTAAAGAATGTATATAAATTCTGGATTATCCACTAATTGTATTAGGAAGATTAATAATATTAGATATAACATGGAAGAATCAAATGTATAGGGTGATTACACTCTATACATACACTTTACAAAAACAAAGAGAGATTATGTTTAGGAAAATACTTGATTATGTGAGTGTAAATATCCAAGTAATAGTAGTGGGAGACCAGTTGTGATTTAAGGCATAGGCAAAAAGAAGGTGCAGATGTAAAAGCTATTTCAGATATGATCAAAAGCGGTAAAATGTACGTATGGAAAAACAAACTGGACATACAAAAGGAGTAATTTGAGAACTAAAACTGATTATTTTATAGTATCAGAGAGTTTAAGGATATTACATCAAGGAGTTAAATTACAGGTTTTTCAGAACATATAGCAATCTGTATAGAGATTCAAGAAAGAACAGGATATATAAAAGTAGGTAGAGTGATAAAAAGAATTAATGAATCTGAGTTAAATGAGTATGTGAAGTGAATAATACGTAAGGTATGGTTAGATCATATTAACATGAGAGGATTTTATAATGACTGGACAAGTGGGTGGATTAGTTTAAAAGAAAACTGTAGAAAAGAAATGGTGGCATAACAGAGGATAAAACAAATACAGGATAGTTGTAAATATAAGGAAATCAGTAATCAAATATTTAAAAAAACATAATAGACAATAAAGAAAAGTTTATAGGAAAAGAGAGAATGTTATACAAAATGAAGCAAGAGAAGATATAAAAATGTTATTCAAACAAAGGCATTTTTACAAGGAAGAAAAGAAAAATTAACACCATATCTAAGTAAAATGGTTAAAATTAAGAATGAGAGAGTTAAGAAATGAGGAAGGATGTATAGTGGATACACACAGAAATAATGCAGATAGTAAACATACATGGTTTGAAAACTTTTTCCATATGTGACACTATAATATAAAATAGATGGAACTTAAATTAACTGAAGAAGACAGTAAGAAAATGGAAGAAAATATTGCAATGACAGGGTTTAAAATGTGCTGAACACAGTAAATATAGAAGCAGCTACTGCTTTAGATGGACTTGAATATGTAATGTATAAGGACATGCAAGAATGACAAAAATAATATTTTTAGAGGTGATGAATGAATGGTTTGAGAAAGGTATAAGTGATGAAAACATATGTGTGGGTGCAATGAAATTTATATGGAAAAAGGGAGAACAGACATAAAAAATGGATACCACTAGTATTAAACAATGTTGATTATAAGATTTTTATGAAAATAGTAGAAAAAAGAGTAGTAAGTAACGTTAATAAGTTATGGACTGAAACAGTTTTTGGAATAAAAGAAAAAGGAAGTCCTGAGATTTTAATGATAGTAAAAGAATTGGTATATGCTGTAATAAATAGGGAAACAGAACTGAAAATATTAGTTGGAGATGAAAATAAAGTATTTGACAAGATCCAGCATGAAGCATCATGGGAAATTTTGAAAGAATATAAGTAATAAAGTAATCAACATTTTGAAATCAGTATGTAACAAAAATAAAGTGAAACTAGTGGTTAATGGTTGGTTAAGTGAGACAATAGAAATAAAAAAGTGATATTAAACAAGGATGCCCAGCAAGTAGTATATTCTGTTTGCATTCATTATGAATATGGTAGTTACCAAGACACATTTAACCAAAAGAAAAAAACAGCTTTGAATCACAGAAGAGCCAATAGGTAAAAAAGACTTTTAATGAAATAGTCACTCTAAAAACTTGATAAAAATCAGTGAAGCAAAATTGTTAAAACATCAGTTCACCAGTTAAGCGGTTTCATCCCGAGAATTTATGGGACTTCATCAGAACTGAAACTCCAATAAACTAAACACTATTTGTAGCAACTTTACATCATACTTTCTTAGTACATAATTAACAAATCAATTACAAGTATCCACTGGGACTGAAACAATTAATACTCTAAGTGCATTAACTTTAAGACACAGTTAATGTTTGAATTCTCATTGAGCCCAGGGTATACAAAAGCAGTCAAGTGAAGTTGGCATTTTAATTCACGGACATCTAACTTCACTGGTAACACTTTCCCATGCAAATCATTCACTATTTGTTGCACCACAACAAAATGAAATTCATGTTCTTTAAATTCACTTATATGTTTACTTAAGGCATTAGTTAATTTTCCTTTCTTTATATCCAAAAGATGCTCATAAATTCTCTCATGAAACGATCTTGCAGTTTTGCCTATATAAAATACATGACAATGTATGCACTTAGCAATATAGACTACATTTTTAGTTTGACAGTTATAGTGACCCCCAATATATATCCTAGTTTGCCCTATTTGGCAACACTCTTTGATAACCAAAATGTGCAAACATTATTTGGACATACCACATTGATAACTTATAACCAGGGGTTATTAGCCAGGGGTTTATTACTCAGTCGGTTAGGACAATTACTATCCAATAAGTTTTTAATAGACAAATCCCTTTTGAAAACACTATTTGGGGTGTCACCCAATAAATCTCCAATGCTCTTATCAAGGGAAAATACATTCCAATTTTTCTTAATAACATTAACTATACTTTTACTATGTAAATTAAAAGTAGTAATGAACATAAAATTGCCTTTATAATCAGAGTTACCACTTGGATTGCTGTTATTAGGAACGGTAACACTGACTACATCTGTAGAGAGCACATGGCATTCCAGGATAGGTTTATAAAAACCTGTTCCCCTCTTATGCACAACTTCATAGCGTACTTTATATAACAAATTCACAGGGTATCCCCTTCTTCTAAATATATTGAGCATAAATTCAACTTTAGCAATGAAGTTGGATTCAAAAGTAGTCATTCTCGCAGCCTTGACTAACTACCATTTAACCACCAATCTTTTTTGGTGGAAAGGGTGATAGCTCAAAAAATCCAGATAAGAATTGGAGAAAGTAGGTTCCCTGAAGATTTTAGATGTTAATACTAAATCATCTTTCCCCACAGTTAACTCAACATCCAAGTAACTTATTTTCTCAATGGTAAATGTATGTGTAAATTGTAAAAATATAGTTGTACTGTTAATAATTCAAAAGAAATTCTTTTAATTGTTCAATACCAGTCCAAATTAAAAAATAAATCACCCAGATATCTTGTGTAGTATTTTATATAAGTCATACAAGCATTATTAAAAAATACTCAGCTTCCCAATGGGCCATAACTAAATTTGCATACGTGGGGGGCTACCCCCACCATCTGCTTATAAAATTGGCCATCAAAATGTTTGTAATTATTAGTTAGTATAATTTCCATCAAAACAACCAATAAATTAATACGGTCTTGTCCGTAAGTCTTAGCTAGTTGTGCTCAAGCCAAGAAATCCCAACATCATGAGGTATGACTGAAAAGAGATTTTTCTTTTACATTTATAGTGACTAGTATCACATTGGAGGGAAATTACCAATACAGTTACCAGTGTATTTTTAATAATTTTCTTTGCAGAACAAGTTACTAACTTTTTAAGCTTGATTTAGAAGGTACAAATTGCCCACAGTAGAGGCACCTTTATTCATACTTTCCAGTGCTTTGTTTGTTTAGCTTGATAATTCCTTTGTTATAACGTGACACATGTAGTACACTTATTCCATCTGTTAGCTTTCAGATTCACAGTGTTATTGCTTTAAATGTATTTGTTAGCTCTACAATCTGTGCAACTTCTGCTGAGTGTATGTTTTTTGATAACCTTGCTTAACTTTTCATTCATAGTTTTAGTAATTTGAAAATTACTCAGAAGGGGGAAGCTTACTCCTCTCGGCAAAAGCAGTTATTCTGTTTTTTTGGTAGTCTGAGTTACTTTTCGTGATTTAAAAAAATCAATGACATGTAAGTTGTGCTATAATTATTTATTTTAACAGAGGTAAAGCCTTTACAACTTAGTATATAGTACTTCATCTTATTAGATTTAGCTTAGGAGCAAGCACCTTAAGATTTTATTCAGTCAGAAATTTAGCCATCTACTTTTTTCCAGATTCCCAAAGAGGTGTTTTATTTTTAACTTTACCATTGCTTTGGAATATAATACTATAACATTCAAAACAACATACTATTAAGGCCTGTTCCTGGCTGTCTTATTGGACAGGGTACTCATATTTACAGTCCAAATCTTTATAATTATGCATTTCGGATTACTGTGCTTCATGATTTTATTAAATAAGGACTGTGTGAACTGTTTAGGGCATGCATAGGCTTAGCTGATAAGAGAGTCACATGCAGATCCGTATCAGTCTGTAATGGTATGAGCCTTCACTGATGATTGTAGGGAAGTCAAGAAGTCACTACTTTTGCAAATGCAGACTGGGAGAAGTATAACAGGTGGGTATAAACCTGAGTTTTCATATTTTTTGTTATAGTGACTTGTTTATCATAAAGATCTGCTGTTATGGTATGTATGTTTACCCTTGCCTACAGTATATAACCATGAGCTGCCAAATGCGCCAAATGTAAATAGTTTGTTAATATTTTAAGACCTGAATATCTGAAGTTTTTTTGTTAAGTGTAAAGATAAGCAGTACTCAGTCTGCTTGATTAATTGTGTTGATGTAAAAATTCTTAAGATATTATTGTTTCACTTGGTATGTGTTACAACTGAGTGTGCTTGTCTTAAAGTATGTATAGAACAGAACAAAACAGCCAGAGTTCCTTATGAATGTTGTATTATCAAAACCATGGTGTTTAACATCTGAGCTCCTGTAAAAGTAAAATGTATTTAGAATCTGTATGAGTTGTAATGTTTTCTTTTTATCAGCCTTCTGCATTGACCCCCTCCTAAACTTATTGCCTTTTCAGATGCTTCTCTTTCATTTGCTTACCACTGAGTCTTTTGTCAATTTTCACTGTGCACTCTTAACCATACAGGTTGCCTGATATATATCTGCAGTCTTTCTCTGACCTTCAGTGTTAATGCTCTGACCTGTTTAATTTTCTGCTAGCTGCACTAGCACTCTATTAATGCCATGCACTTACCACCCTACATGGCATTTTCATGTATACAGTCTTTTATTGACTGACTGACTGAGATCCACTGACTGCCTTCTATTAACATAGTACATAATAGTAATAACTTAATAGTGGAACACAGTAACCGGCATAATCCCTGCCATTAAGGTACAATGCTGCTTACCTTTATTACTTAGTTAGACTCCTGATACTGTTTTTTTTCTAGCTCTTAACCTCCTAGGTAGGGCTCTGCCCGCTCCACTCCCCTACCCTACCCCTTTTCCCACCCAACTAGCTCATTTGCTTTATACCTAACCTTACCACACCCACACCTAACCCCTATCCCTCAGCCAATCACACAAACCACCACCACCCCTCCCCCTCCTTCGCTCTCATATTACACACTCTACACATAGTACCTCCCCACTCTCAAACTTGCTACAATCCATCCTACCTATATACTATCAGGACCCCTACACATTCCACAGAGTTATCTCTCTACACTCTTACTGATTCTGACAGACGAAACATGTACCCCCTTCAAATAATCCTAACACTAGCACTCACCATCACAGCCCATCTAACCTTACCCTACTTGAACAACATTGCAATCCTCAACATAAGTCACCCCACCTCATCCTCACATCCAGCATTTATTAACTACCCCTTACTCATCTCACCCTCACTCTTTAACCACACCACCTATGATCAACACCCCTAAAAACTCCTCCATTATCAAAGCAAATCTAGGGTATCCATACAATGTGACTTAGCCTTCTCTAAATACCTACAAACCACAATAAACATTACCTCTCACCTACTATGCAGTGGTGATATCAACCCCAACCCAGGCCCAATAACAAGTCCTAAAAATCACCAGAATCAGCAAAGAACCAATACTAGCCTGCTTAAGAGAAAATCCAATATTCTAATAATAAATCATAACATAAGAAGCATTTTTAACAAAACCACTGAGCTCCATGCAACCGTAGCATTATATGTACCTGACATTATCTTCCTCTCAGAAACATGGCTTAAACCACACATTAAAACTGAAGAAGTACGTTCCCCTGATTATAGCATACTACAAAAAGACTGTACAGCTAAAAGAGGGGGTGGAGTCACTCTCCTATATCAGAACAACATCAATGTTGAACTATTTATCATAGAAATCTCTGCATTTAATCATGCAGAAGTCTTACTTGCTAAGGTAAGACTAAATACACAAAACAGCTAAATATCATAAAGATCATATATCCTTCCAGGAGATAACACCAAAACCCTGGAATCTCTTCTTCAGTGAACATCAGAAACCCTACCCCATGAAACCATTATACTAGCTGACTTAAATATTGATTGGACCTCACTTAAATCACCCCACCCCTCAAATCATATTAACCTTTATGGATTCTCACAGCTTATACAAACCCCTGCTAGGGTAGACAAAACCTCAAAAAAAAAATCAATGCTAGACATGATTCTCACCAATCACCCATCGTCCACCCATAATTTTGGTACACTACCCAACATTCTAAGCAACCACTTCCCAACCTTCTTCATCAGTGACCAAACTAAACTTACTAGAAGTAGCTCTTTTAAACACATCAGATACACTAAAAACTTCAGGGCTGACGACCGTAATACAGCCATTAAACACTCTAACTGGTCCCCTCTTTTAACACTTCCTTTAGATGAAGCAGTTGAGTATTTCAACAGTATCTTCTTAAGCCTTCTCAACCAACTTGCAACACCAAGACAGATCTGCAGTAAAACCGTCTATGCCCCGTGGCTTACCAAGTGCACTAGGCAACTAATGAAACAAAGGGACAAAGCACAGGACATCTGGTGCAAAAACAAAACTACTCCTAATAGGCAAACATACTTACACCTGAGAAACACTGTAAAAATAAATCAGACTAGACAAACAAAAATACTATAGTGAAATTCAAACTAAGCATAATACCAACCCACAAAAGTTCTGGGCCGCTATAAACAGTATTCTCCAACCAGGTAAATCCTCAGCTCCTCATCCAAACATAGACACCACCTTTATAAACACAGCCACCCAATTCAATGAGTTCTTTACCAACTCTCTATTAAAGCTGTCAACAGACCCACACTCCTCAACCCCCACAATACTATATAACCCATCAAATAACACTAACTCCTTCACCCTTCAACCTGTACCAACTTACACAATCTATAGACACCTAACCAAGCTTAAACCCACAACCTTAGCAGTAGACAAACTATCTGCCAGATTTCTACAAATAACTGCCAAAGCCATTTCCTACCCAATATCTATAATTATTAACCGATCACTCTCAAAACAAAAAGTGCCACTTCTCTGGAAAATCTCCTATATTATACAAATTCACAAAGGGGGCAACTCCACTGACCTAACAACCTACCGCCCTATAGCTATATTTTCCCCACTGACTAAAATAATGGAAAAGTGATTCACATCCAGGTCCTAACACATCTCCTCGCCAAGAATCTTCTTGCTGAAACTCAACATGGATTCCACCCCAACCATAGCACTACCACTGCACTCATCCATTTTAGTAATCTAGTAAATATGCAACGCAACAACGGCCAGCTAGTGTCTGCAATTTTCCTTGACTTATCAAAGGCATTTGATACAGTCTCCCATACAAAACTAGTAACATCACTCTCAGAATTAAAACTTAACTACCCCCACTCTGTTATGGTTTCAGGACTATCCCTCCAATTGCCAACAAGCTGTTCAGTGGAAAAACTCCCTTTCCCCCCTACTTCCTGTAAAACTAGGAGTACCCCAAGAATCAGTCCTAGGAATCCTACTTTTCGCTATATTTTCAAATAATCTTCACAAAGCCACCCCTCTATCAAACCTGGTTCAATACGCTTGATGACTCGACCTTAATCTGCTTTGCCCCCACCCTCCAACAACTTCAAATCAAGACCCAAGAAGCCTTTACATCCATCGAAACCTAGCTAACAAGCTCCCAGCTAATACTAAATCCTAAAAAGACCTAACTTATGCTCTTTCATCCTTCCAAAGCAGCAGCACCTACTCCCCCGTTCTTTATTTCTGCATTAGAAATACCCCTATCTCCCCATCACACAAACCAAATTACTAGGGTTCATTATTGACAGTAATATGAAATTTGACAAACAGCTCATACAATAACCAAAATCAACAAAAAACTAGGTACTCTTTACAGATGTAAAAACTTCCCAACCAGAAACAGTAAAGTTACCCTAGCCTGTACCCATTTTCTCTCTACCTTACTGTATTCTTCTCCTGTCCTAATTAATCTAAACAAGAGCAGTTTAAACAAGCTATCAGTATGCTACAACAAAATAGCAAAATTTGCCACAAACTCCTCCTACCACATCCATCACTGTCATACCCTAAAACAGCTTTCCTGGCTTGAACTCCCTAACACTTTAGCTCTAAACCAACTTCTTCTATCTCACCAAATACTGTTCCAACCTGACAAAACTCCAGCCTTACAAGACCTGATTACCCTCGACTCCAGTAACCGAGAACTTAGATCCACTAACAAGGCACTAATCGCAATCTCCAAAAACCATTACAACTCTGGTGACTCCCTGTATTCTAGCAACATTGCCAAGACTTGGAACTCCCTATCACTATAAATCAGGGTGCAACCTAATAAAGCCATCTTCAAAAAACGGCTTATTTTCCACCTAAACAAATCCTGGACATGCAACTGCCTAGCACCTGGCTGACATATTCTAACTCCTTTCCCCTACCCACTATCCATCCTCCACTTCAAAACTCCCACAGATGCACTATGTATTATCCCATGTTAATTGTAACTGCCTAGCACCTGGCTGACATATTCTAACTCGTTTCCCCTACCCACTATCCAACCTCTTTAAAACTCCCACAGATGCACTATATATTACCACATGTTACTTGTAACTGCCTAGCGCCTGGCTGACATATTCTAACTCCTTTCCCCTACCCACTATCCAACTTCCTCTTTAAAACTCCCACAGATGCACTATATATTATCACATGTTACTTGTAACTGCCTAGCAGCTGGCTGACATATTCTAACTCCTTTCCCCTACCCACTATCCAATCTCCTCTTTAAAACTCCCACAGATGCACTATATATTATCACACATTACTTGTAACTGCCTAGCACCTGGCTGACATATTCTAACTCCTTTCCCCTACCCACTATCCAACCTCCTCTTTAAAACTCCCACTGATGCACTATATATTATCACACATTACTTGTAACTGCCTAGCACCTGGCTGACATATTCTAACTCCTTTCTCCTACCCACTATCCAACCTCCTCTTTAAAACACCCACAGATGCACTATATATTATCACACATTACTTGGAACTGCCTAGCACCTGGCTGACATATTCTAACTCCTTTCCCCTACCCACTACCCAACCTCCTCTTTAAAACTCCCACAGATGCTCTACATATTATCACACGTTACTTGTAACTGCCTAGCACCTGGCTGACATATTCTAACTCCTTTCCCCTACCCACTACCCAACCTCCTCTTTAAAACTCCCACAGATGCACTATATATTATCACACATTACTTGTAACTGCCTAGCACCTGGCTGACATATTCTAACTCCTTTCCCCTACCCACTATCCAACCTCCTCTTTAAAACTCCCACAGATGCTCTACATATTATCACATGTTACTTGTAACTGCCTAGCACCTGGCTGACATATTCTAACTCCTTTCCCCTACCCACTATCCAACCTCTTTAAAACTCCCACAGATACACTATATATTATCACACGTTACTTACCAACTCACTGCCGCCTACTCCCCACTGCCCCATCTATACCCACTAACTCTCCCCTAAACTAAGTTGAAAAGCTTTCCCTTAAAATGTCAATGCACCTCATATGACCTTGTCTATATTCTCCTCTTTTTTTAGTTTTTCCTTCCTTGTCTTATCTTCAGTACATCTTCAAGATTATCTCTACTAAACATACTGTATGAACAACAATCAAATGTTACTACCTGCTATACTTTTAATTGCATGTCTAAACCACTATGCTTATGTAAATATCTTATGCAATTATATGTTATTGTGTGCTATATTTTTATAACTGAATGTGTAAATATCTTATGTATAGTATGTTAGCAATTGTCCTGGAGCTTTTCTCACCGGGCCTCTGATGAAAACGGACAGCTCTGTCCAGTCGGACTTTCCCGGTAAACAAATGTAAAATAAATAATAAAGTAAAATAAATAAATAAACATGGGTTGTTAACCAATGATGTTATGACGCTGTTCTGTTTCCTCTGAAATTATGATGCGTTTACTTTGATATACTGAATGTACATATTTTTTAATTGTTCTACCTAATTAAGTATTCCTGGGTCTGTCTATAAAACACATCAAGAATAAGTAGTTAAGTACTTAAAATGGATCACATGACCGACTTTAGTGTAACAAGCCTCGCTGACTGGTCTTAAAGAAATGAATTCATTTAACCCTGGATAGATCAACATATGTAGCCTGAAAAACTACTCCAGTTCAATGTTCTCAGTAAGGCTGAGTATATCATCACCACATACAGAAATATTGACCACCTATAGCATAAAAAACTTAAAACTATGCTCAGTAGTTGTTTGCAACAAGTGTTTAAATAAAGCATTTGTAGATTTTGAGATCTGGAGAAAGACCAACAATCAATTTTATTAAATCATCACTCATTAAAATGTGCCAATTATGTTTTATGATAGCATATATAATATTAACATCCTATAACAGAAACTTAAATGTGCAACTGAAACCACCAAAATATCAACAATAGTAAATAGGCTATGATTCATAAATGTTTAGCACAATGTGTAGTGCAAATTAGTACAGGTACAGGAAGCACATAGGTGTGGGCAATTCAGACACAGAGATAGTCAAACCACACAAAGAGAAAATATGGTACACAGTACATGCAGAGAACCTCATACTTATGTGGAAGTGAAGAATCACATACAAGTAAGGTGATCAGTTTTTGGAGCTGATGGAATCAAACATGGTGGAGTGATTCAGAAATGTATAAAGCAGGTGCACTGTGTCACAGTGAAAATGTATTCTGAACCCTGTGGATTTTTGATGTTCTGTACCACCTTAAGAGGTGCCATTGGCACTTTACATACCATCCCTTTATGAACTGGCAGGTAGTGGACTGCTGCTTTGTGGACAAGGAAAGCATGGATGAACTAGTCAGTTGTGTTACCCACAAGAAGAGTCATAGGGGGATGCATAGATTGCATATCACAGTAAACCTATAAATAACTGTATCATTAACTGATTTAGCTACAAGACCCTGCCTGTGATCTAAGGGAACATTAGAGATGTCATAGTTATCAGCCTTGCATATTGTAAACTAGTTTATTCTGAAGGAACAGCCAGTACAGCAGGGAAGTATCCTATCACAACCCAACCCATGTTCCACATTTTAATCTCCGCAGTCATTTTTTTACCTTTATTATTCATGTCTGCACTGAAGTTTAATTATAATGCTTCTGCCCACTGAAATACTCTTACTCTTACCAAATCCTTCCCTTTTCTCCATTGTTGCACTTATCTTTGTGTCATTCACAAAAAGGATGATCTTGTTCTCTTTTTTTTTCAAATGTCTGAAATAAATACACTAGAGAGTAATGTATCCGTTACTAACCACTATATTACTTTAGTATTTGCTTCCTTTATTCTAGAAAGTTTCTGTTTCAATGCAGCTAGCTGTGTTTTGCCACACCCCCATCCACATGGTCACATAGTCCCTGGTTTGAGATTTCACTTTTGTTCTGGAGACCCCTACTCTTCCACTGTTTGAACCTACATGCTCTAGTGGCCTATTGTGTTTTATTTTTTTTTTTTTAAATGAGAACTTGTCTCTAGTAATTATTATATCAGCTCCTAGTAGTTTGGATCTACAGACTCTATGGTGTAATTATTCTTTCTTGATTTCTTTCTGAATACGATGTGTGTGTGTACTAACCAAATTGATTGTGAAGCTTACTGAATACTTTTCATAAGTTAGTTTTATGACATGGGGGAGCACACACCACCTCAATGAGGCAAACAAAATAACTTTTTATCTGTTTTGCACAAAGGAGACCTGGTGAACTGATCATCAGGCATGGTTGTCATTTTGTATTTGCAGGCACATGAAATTTGATTCAACTCAAATGCTGCAGCATCAGCTCCATTTTTCAGATGTGTGTCTATTCAACATTGGTGGATTAATCACTTTGTCTATGTCTGATACGTTTACCAAAGATTGTATCTTGTATATCCGTTCCTGGCTAGAACAGGTTCTGGAAGGGTAGTCCTATATGATCTGCTTTCCTCCTTATAATAAGCTTACTGGCTCAAAACTAATTTTACATAAATAAAGACCTTCTGGCCAAGACTCTACAAAAATTGGCACAATGTTAATTAGGAACCTACGATTGCTACAGTTTTTTATCCCAGTAAAATCACATCCCTTTCACTTCCCCTTCATGGAGATTAATATGAGTTGGTGTTCCAGATCTCTCACACTCTTTGGTTCTTGTCAGGCTTTTGTGAAAGAACTGAAGAAAATAACCTGAGATCCCTGTTAGAGTGATGACATTTGAGCCTGTAGGAGAGGACTGGAAACAATATAAAGCCATTTGATGTTTTCATGGAGTGGTGACCATCAGCTGATGATGAGGTGCACCAAATGAACGAGGACGTATTGATTGACATGTGTTTGAGGATCCACATTGTGGATCATACATTCTTTCTGTTTGTGACCTATACTGTGCTTTCTGCATACATTTTTACTATAAAGTCTCATGACTGAATAAGTTCACTTGCTTCACCAAAGAATAAGTAAAATATTAACAAAACAATGATACTGTTCTGTAGTGAGTCCATAGGACTCAATTCTTTGCTGAACATGAGATACATTTTACTGATTGTTTCCCTTTAAAAGTTATGTTTGATGGGGGACTTGATAATTTCCAAGTTAGCCAGTAGGGACGTGTATTTTTTCTCTAGTGTTGTACTGCTGAGTGATGTGTTTGAATAATTACTACTTCACATATGTGTTTTTGGACAATTATTGCTTAGAAATTTTCACACAGTAATTGGTTTTCCCTTTCCACAGAGTTGTACTATATGTGGGTAATTTTTTTTTTGAGATGTTCAGCTCGGGTTCCTATCACTTAGTTGAACTTGTACAAGTTCGAACCTTATATGGTCGAGACCATAAGTTTGAACTTGTACAAGTTAGAGTGTTTCAATGGAAATGTCCGTAAGGGGAGGTTTCTGTTCTGTTGAATGAGGTGCGATCTCGGAGTTGGTATATTTAAGTAGCAGGGGGGGGTGCAGGAGGGCTTGCCCTTCTGCTTACAACAATTTATTTTGTTTTTCCTTCTTTTTTTAATTCATAGTCAAAGTTTAGTAACTTTGAACGGAATGGTTCGTACATTTTGTGTTCGATGTTATAAAACTTCGACTATGTGATATAGACCCGTTCAGCTCCCACTGTATGATTGATTTGTGTTAGAAAAGCATGTAGCCGCTAATGTTAAGGAAAAGTCTGTATCATGAACTATATGTTAATAACTATGTCTGTTGATCATTCTATGATTGGCAGTGGAGTCTTCGCTAACATTTGCTTAGAGTGGTGTTTTTTTGTCCTGGTTTTCTAACATATAAATGATTCACCAACAAAATGTATACTGTCTGCTGCAGTTTCCATTAATTTTGGGCAGTGAAAGCTAATGATATCAGAGTACAGTATAGCAAGTAGATCCAATGTTGTCTGTTTTCATCTGATTCAACTGTTGGGATGCTGATCCAACTTGGATCCAATCTTGACACCTTCAAACATTTGGATCCAGGGCTAGGACTAAGTATGTATATATACATATAGAGAGAGGGAGAGAGAGGCTTACATAGTTGTTAATGTAGCCTTTGGCGTTAGCTTTTAGGATTAATATTTAGACTTAGGGTTAATTATAGAATAGCATTTTTCTGTATTTAACTTAAAGGTTTCTATTTAAAACTTACCCTTAGTAGTGTTTAGAGTTTAGTGTGTTGTGTAATTTGTTTTCCTGACAAATAGCTTAATCATCTATAATCATTTGGCTTATTGCTGTTGCTGTTCATTATGACTAATAAAAGTTTTAAAAAAAATATTGAAAATGTGGCCCACACTCCCTTTGAGTCTACTGCTTGAGAGCAGCACATCTGGGCACATATGGTGAAACCTATTCTTCTTTTGACCACAAGACCCTTTGAAGTAGAAGGGACAAATTAATCTTAATGGGTCTTCTTTCATTGCAGCCAGGTTCCACAAGTAAAACAGTAGCATCCCTTTCTACAGTGATAACTAAAGAGAGGGACAAATAACTTTCAAAATAAAAAAAAGTCTACTACAGAGATCAAGACTCCAGCGAAAGGCCTCAGAAAAGTCAAAAAATGGTCTCCCAACCCAGCAGTTTCCTTGGGTCTGGCACCAAAAATACCAAAGTTTTCAGATCCAAAGTCCTCAGATCTATTCTCCTTTTCCTCCCCTCCTTTTCCCCCTGGAGCCAGTTAGTCCTCTGCTACATTCTCCAACAAAAGCATCCATCCAGGTCCTCAATTGCCTGTTTTTCCAGGTCTGTCCATTCTTCAAGGAGTCTTACCAAAGCTGATGTTGACAAAACAATCCGGAGCTTCCTACAAAAGCAGATACAGTTGGGGGTCCTCTTGGCTCCATCTCCTCAGGTTGAGCTGAGAACAGTGTAAATGACCCCTCCACCAATGACTGTATGGCAGGTCCAATCTTTAGAACCAAAGCCCTCGGATCCAAACATTCCAGGAGCACCTGTGTAGGTACAGATAGTGTCTTCCACTTCAGCCCTGAATATTCTCCAGTCTTTCTTGATTCTGACATTGTTGGATTGGGACAAGAGTTGGCGCAGAAGTGTCAGGGCCAGTGCTGAGGGAACAGGTCAACTCTGAAACTTTTTGATCTATACCTCCCCCTCAGTGCCTCAGCTCTTAACTGCATGGGAGCCAGGGTGGGTCTGGGCCCCTGGAGCTTTCTCTGTTACCTCCATTAGAGATGCCTCCTTGACTCTGATTTCCACTTTATCTTTCAAAGCTTTCTAGCAGGTACACTTCAATCCAAGAGAGGGGGTGCCTTCATCATATGGGGATCCATACCAACATCCTATGTATACTGCTTCAGTTTCCACACCTTCATATCGACAGGGTCAGTCAGTTGCCAAAACCCTTGGGGAAGTTCTGTCATCTTTATTCCTGGAGGCTTTTCGAGCTGGTTCCTCTGGCTGGTTCATCCTCTTGACGCCATCATTGATTTGATGGCTTAGAGGGCCTGGAAGGAGCCTGGAACAACAGAGCCATTTCCCAAAAGAGAAGGCAAAATTGTGACAGCAACAAAGGACAGAGTTCACTGGAGTAAAGGCCCTCCTGGAGATGCTATGGTCGTAGCAGCAGCCACAAAGAAAGAGCTACCCGAAGAGAGTACATCTGTCCACCCCTCATAGGGACTCTAGGGGTTTGGACAGATTTGGCAAATGGACTTACACTTCAGCGACTTTTTCTTGCCCATATTATATGTTTCCAAAGAAAATTGACCAAGAAGAGCAACAATTCCCTTTCATGTAATTTACCTTTGGCTATCCAGAAGACGGTGTAATCTCAGCTATCTAGCTTAAAGTTCCTTTCTAATGTTTCGTTGTGTCTCCTTTCCAGTGCAGCTGATAGAATGGCTAGAGCAGCAGGTACTGGCATAGTGATGCGCTGCCATGCCCGGATGTAGTTGTGTGATTTTTGTGGAAAGCTTTAAGACATCCTTCCTTAATATCCCCTTTAATGGTACCACTTTGTTCAGACCTTAGGTTAAAGAGACACTCACCAGAAGTGAGCAGAATGGTAAGACTCTATCTGCCATGGGAATCTGTTTCTCTGCTCCTCAGAGAGCTTTCTCCAGAAATCAACAAGGAAGAAAGAAGATGTGGTTCTGAAAGTCTCAGGGTTTTAACCAATTCACTTCCTCAGACAAAGCTCCCTTGGCAGAGGAGAGGGTAGTTTTAATGGATGTCGCCCTAGAGGCAGAGACAGTTGGCAGAAGCAAGGATTTTTTGGACACATATCCCCTGTCCCTTTTATTGGGAATCCATTTGTGGGCCCTGAAACCTATTACTACTACTACTACTACTACATCATGTTTTCGGGCAACATAGTACATATACTTACGGCTCCACAGAAGTCTAGCACCCGGCAAGTGCATAGAAGAAAATGGAAAAGATTTTCCTTTTGGGCTACAGGAAAAGGTTTAGACCCTTTTTTCTGCACCCCTTCCTTCAATTTTATATATTTTTTAGAATTTTTTCAAAAAGGTTCTAGCTTTTCTACTATCAAAGTACAGCTCGCAGCCATTTTTAAGTTTCAAAGTAAGACTTCTGTAGTCTCTTTAAAGGTCTTTCTTCTATGACCCCCCCTATAAAGGACCCATTTCTATAATGGGATATTCAATGATGCTTCAAGCCTTTACACAACCTTCTTTTGAATCAGCAGCTTCTGTAGACTTAAAGTTTTAAACATGGAAGGTGATCTTTTCTGTTGCAGTTACTTCTGCAAAGTGAATTTCAGAGTTGCAGGCCCTTTCATGCAATCCACTATATCTGTTTTTTCATAAAGACAGGGTCTTTCTAAAACCAAATCTCTCCTTTATTCAAAAGGTGGCATCCAAATCCAGTATAAACCAGTCCATTAACCTACTAGTTTTCTTTCCATAGTTTTCAAATGTGGGGGAATGTATATTGCATTTGCTTGATGTTCACAGACAGCTTAGGTTCTGTCTACATAGAACTAAATATTTCAGGAAGTCAGAACATTTTTTTATTGCATTATCCAAAGCTAAACTGGGATATGGCGTTTCCAAGGTCTGTTTTTCAAGATGGCTGTAGAATTGTATTAAATTTGTTTATGACATATTGGGTTTATCATTAACCAAGAAACCAACAACTCATTCAACAAGGGCAGTAGCAACATTTACAGTTATCTAACATAGCTTTCCAATTGATGAGATTTGTGCCATCCATACCTTTGTGTACAATTTAGATCTTGTACCTCTTTTGGCTCTGCTGTTCTCAGGAATATCTTTCCTTGATGCCACCCAGACAAATTGGTAGCTAGGAAATCTATCCTAAGAGTTAAATCAGACAAAAATGGACAATATCAGATACGAAAGTTATGTATTCACCATAATGATAGATCCATGTTGTCCTGTTTTCTTCTGGTTCAACATCCCTCCCTCCTTCCCCATTCCAAATTGACACCTCCAGTACCTTGAACGGATGGCATTTGGGGGGGGGTCTTGCTAAAGTAAACCTCAACAGGTCACTTCCTTTTCTTTACTTGGGATCCCCTTTTGTATTGATCATAGTCTGTAATTGGCTCTCAATAAGGAAATGATCTGTTGTTGTCAATTTTCATTCTGTCCTGAACTGTTCGGTTCAGATGCGATTCGTAGATGCAACCCGGATGTTACTAAAGCTCATGTTAACCAAAAAGCTCTCGAGCTCCTCCCCTACCCATAATGCACTAACCCCTCAACATACCCCAGATCTCCTTTGCCGCTTTTTGTGAAAAGACATGGTCACCCTGAGCTGTCGAGCTTGTATTAAGGTAAGTGATCTTTTTTCTTGATATTTTTCCTCCTTCACATTTAAATATATTATCTGATGTTGTCAATTTTCATTTGTTCCTCAATGTATGGGTTTGAATCTGATACTTGTATCCGACTCAGCCATTACTCCAGCTCGTGGAGACAAACTCTCAAGCTCCTTTCCTACACATAATGCACCAAGCCCAACTTCCCTCAGATCTTGTTTGCTACTTTTGCAGCCAGACATGGTCGACAACTGCTCTCAAGCGTTGTTTTAATTGATGTGTTTTTATTCAGAATTTCTCTTTAACCTTTATAAACCTTACCTTAGTTAATAACTTCTTAGTTTCTGTCAGTGTATTTGTTCCTTTTCAGCTTTAATTACTATAATTACACTCATGACTGTATTTTTACTACCATTCTTGGTAGGCCCTTTCCTACCCTCGTATATCCCTGTGTCTTCTCAGGGTGTTATATCTATTTTTTATTTAAAAAAAGAAAAAAAAAAAACTTTGCTAGCCTTTTTTCTCTGCCCTTTCTCTCCTATTGTTAAACTAGATATCTGACTGCTTAACCTACAGATATGTTGGAAAAAGGATTAAAAAAAAATGTGCAAACTGTGGGCACAAAATGCCCTTTACTGATGCTCACTCCCTATGTGTTTACTGTTTGGGGGCTGAACATTTAGATAAGGATTGTGATATTTGTAGTGGGTTTAACCCAGGAGCTCTTACCGAGAGATGAAATAAATTAGTATTGAAAGGCCTTTTGCCAGCTATCTTTTCTGAGGCCATCGCCGGACTTCAGTCTCCTAAAGCTAAGTCCATGGACCCATCAAAAAGGTCCAAGTCTTCTGACTCTATTCCTTCCATTTCTTGTGAACGGAAGAAAAAGAAAACCAAATCGGATCCGACATCACCTGTGATCCGGCCATCCTCAGATCCAATAAAAATTATGGCACGTCCTTTCTCCAGTCCAAAGAAAAGTGCCATGGATCCAAAGTATTTGCCTAGGACTGTATATTCACCCTCAGTGTATCCAGTACCATCTAATGTCCCCTCCCCTTTTCTGGAATGGCACTCTAGACCCTCTTCAGTAGTGTCATTGTGTTCCTTCAGAAGTATTACAGAGGCTGATGTGGAAAGGATGGTGAGGAAACTGGTCATGGAGCAATGTCAGAAGAGGGTCTACACTGTCCCTGCCACTTTGGGTCAGGAATATTGTCCCAACAACTATTCAACCAGTAGCTACTCCTCCTCTGACCCATGCTGTGGGATTAGAATCCTTGGATCCAAGTGTTCTGAGCCCTTCTGGATCAGATCTGAAGAGAGTTTTTTCTGTAAATCTGACAGTTACTCTGAGCTCTCTAGCTCCAACATCTTTGGATCCAAACAGCTTTCTGAGCCAAAGCTTCCAGGTTGAATCAGAGGAGGTAGAGTTGATTCTGAGGTTTTCGGAACCGTCTCTCCCACTTGGTGTTAGGCAGCTTGGCTCCGGCTTCCTTCTTGGGCTTGCAGCTCTCAGAATGGAGGGGGCTGGAGGGCCAGAAACTTGTTTTCTTGGCTCTTTTGGCTTCCCTCTGTCTGGAGAGGTCAGCTTTTGAGGTTGTGAAGCGGGTCTTTTCTTCTCCGACACCTCAGATGGGTACTTTCCCCTTGGATCCACTTTTGACATCCCAATTGTCTTTGCCCTGTGATCCTTAGCATTCTATGCCACTGGGACAGCCAGCCCAAAGCTACCACATCAGCCAATCAGATATCATATCAGGTATACTTCTCCAGATCATCCAACGAAGAAGTCCCTAGGAAGAAGACGTACAAGAGGAGGCACTTGGACTCTCCCCAGAAGCTGATCACCAAGGATACTGACTTTGATGAACAAGAGAGGTCTCCCAAATCATGACCCGCTGACATCTTATTTGAAGACATTCTTGAGATCCTAAAACAGAAGAGTGGTTGGTTTACCCAAATTCCCATCTCCTGAAGAATCAGTATTTCTGGAAGCTTTCAGGTGTGGCCTGTCTAACTCCTGGGTCACTCTACTCATCTGTTTGTTTCTAAGTGGGCGTGGAAGGAACCTGATATGACTGAGCCGGTCCCCAAGAGACCGGACAGGATTCTGGTTCCACCAGTAGGGAAAGAGCATTGGAATAAGGGAGTACTGGTTGATGCCATGGCAGAACAAAGTTCCAGTGTCCACACCCAATAGAGAATCCAGGGCTCTGGACAGATATGGGAAGCGAGTGTATGCTTCAGCGACTTTCGCTATCCAGTCACTGAACTATTTGGCACATTTCACGAGGTTGCAAATGGATCTAATTAATGAACTTTCAAACTCCCTTTCAGGGATCACTACTGCAGAGGCTCAAACTCTGGTGATTTCATAGTTGGCTATCCTTCAGTATATTGAAAATTCATCCATGAGACATATTGCATGCTGCAGAAGGTGCCTCAAGGGTTGTGGGTTCAGGCATTTCCATCAGAAGGCATGCTTGGATGCACCTGTGTGATTTTGTGGAGCCCTTCAAGTCATCTTTCATCAATGCTGTTTTTGACAGTTATTCCTTATTTGACCCCACAGTGAAAGACACACTCTCCAGGGTTGAGAAGGATGGAAAGATCCTATCTGCTGTGGGCGTATGTTTTTCGACTCCTCCATGGAAATTTTCCAAGAATCAATGGGGAGATTGAAAGATGTGGTTCAGGAAGTCTCAGGGTCCTTTCCAGGACACACGTGGAGGTAGTTCCCCCAAAGGCAGAGGGGAGAGTGATAATGGTAGAAGATGCCCCCATTGCAATGAGGCCAACAAAACTGAGGGTCTAGAGATACCTTCTCTAGATCATATCAGCACTCTTGAATGGAGGCCCGATTGCCTGCCTCTGGAGACAGTCAGGGGTTGCTTATCCCTGCACCAAGCAGCCTGGCTAAACATAACAAACAACACTTGGGTGCAGAGGATCATTTCCAGAGGTTATATTATTCCTTTTTCCCTTCCACCATTACTCAGGAAAATCCCCAATATTCTACCCAATCAGAGGGAAGCAGCAGCACTGGAAATACAAAAGCTTCTAGGAAAGAAGAGTCATCCAAAAGGTCCCTTCAGACCAACTAGAATCTGGAACTTACTCAAGATATTTTTAGTCCCAAAGAAAACAGGGGATTGGTGACTGAGTTTAAATCTCAATGTGTTAAACAAATCAGTTCGACACACCAAGTTCTGGATGTTCATGGTTCAGTCCATTCTGCCCTTTCTGAACAAGGACAATTGCATGTTCTCGATAAACCTTCAGGATGTGTACTATCACATAAAAATGAACAGATGATCCAGAAGGTACTTACACTTCCGTCTGGGAGCCAGTCATTACCAGTTTAGAACACTGCCCTTTGGGATTCCACATGTTTCCATACTTGGACGACTGGTCTTATTACTGCTCTGACCAGGTATCAGTTGGTATAAGCCTGAGACACAGTGTTGCAGACTTGTTCAAATCTTGGCATAACTATTAATCACAACAAATCACAGTTAGAACTGACCCAGTCTTTGGAATTCATAGGAGCAATATTCAACACAGTCTCTACGGTAGCATCACTTCCCCTTTCGAGAGTGCAAACAATAAGAAATCAGGTCAAGAAAACAATTTGCAGTACCGAATTTTCAGCCCGGTTGATTTTCCAAACCCTGGGTTCAATGTCAGCAGTGATAATCACAGTTCCTTTAGCAAGATATCACATGAGAATTCTACAATGGATGCTACAAACACAATGGCTAATTCTCTCTCAACCTATGTTGATAAAGATAAGAATAACTCACATATGCAAGCAGTATCTTTCCTGGTGAATGCAGTCATAACAACTGTTATAAGGCCGTCCCTTCATTTACCCTCAGCCCATGGCCACAGTGACTATGGATGCTTCCCAGACTGGGGGGGAGCATTTTCTGGGGAAGACAGTCCAAAGTGCTTGGTCCCCTGAGGAGGCCAACTTGCATATCAGTGTTCTAGAAATGAGAGTGGTGCTTTTGCCATTTCAAGCATTCCAGAACTCTCTCTCAGAATGATGGAGATCCAAATGGACAGTATGTTGGCAGTTTGGTGCATAAACAAAGAGGAACCAAATCTTATCTCCTGTTTCAAAAGGCCTTGAGGGTGTGACAATGGGATATTTCTTCCAGCCATTTTCTAGTTGCAATGGACATTCTGGGGAAGTCCAACATGTTAACAGACAATCTGAGCAAGTCCATCTTACTACCTCATGAGTGGTCTCTCAGCAGCAAAGTGACAGACATGATTTCTGTCAGTGGGACCAGCCTTGCTGCAGTCTCATTGCATCTCCCCTAAACAACAAGTGCAACAGCTTCTTTTCCCTAATCCCCCCCCCCGGAAGAGTCACCAAGGGATGCTGTACTCCACGATTGGACCCCCGGTCTCCTATATACTTATACCCCGACTCCTTTAATTCCCAAATTCCTCCAGAAAACATCCAGGTTGAAAAGCAAAGTCATCCTCATTGCACCTTACTGGCCTCGACAAATTTGGTTCCCCTTCCTTTGTGCTCATCTGCTGTACCCACCTTGGATTTTGGATCCAACTCCAGACCTTCTGTCTCTCCCAACAGACATGATTCACCCAGGCATGATAAAACTTAAGCTGACTGTGTGGTTTCTCCAATTCCACTGATAGCCAGGCAACCTATGCTGTCTTCACCTGTCCGTTTCATTCTGGTATCATCCCATAAGCCCTCTACTAGAAAACTACAGAAGTAAATGGAGGAGATTTGTTTATTGGGCAGAAAAGAATCAGGTAGAACCCTTCTCAGCTCTGATGCATTCTTTCCTTGAATTTTTAGTGAGTCTATTTAAGGAGGGTGCTAGTTCATTGACTATCAAAGTCCAACTTGCAGTCATTCCAAACTTCCATGTGGGGTTTCAGAATTCTTCCCAGCATTCTGTAAACTATACAAAGCATTTTTAAAGGTACTCTTCTACTTAGACCTTCTTACAAAGATCCTGTACCACCATGGGATTTAAATTTGGTACTGCAAGTCTTGACACAGTCCCCCTTTGAACCTGCAGCTAAATGTAATCTAAAATTCTTAATCTGGAGAATTAAATACTATCTTTTTAGTTGCAATTACATCTGCTAGAAGAGTTTCAGAACTTCAAGCATTATCTTCTAAGTCCCCATATTTAGTTTTCCACAAAGTCAGGGTCACATTGCATACCACTGCTTCCTTCATACCTAAGGTGGTGTCAGGATCCTACATTAACTAAACCATTAACATCCCAATATTCTTCCCAAACTTTGCAAATAAAGGAGATTATATGCTGCACTTACTGGATGTTCACAGGCAGTTGCATTTCTACCTGCACAGAACAAAACAAACTAAATAGACCAGCTCTTTGTTTCCTTTGCTCATCAGAAGATGGGCAAATCGGTCACAAAAGTAACTATAGCCAGATGGTTGACAAATTGCATCTCATTTATCTATACTAAATTGAATATTCCCCTACCAAAACCATTAAAGGTTTATTCAACTATAGCTGTGGCTTCTTCCACTGTATTCCAGTCTAGAGCATCCATGGATGATATATTTTGCAGATGCTACTTAGTCAAATCCTTATATCTTTATCACGCATTACAAATTGGATCTGGTCTTGAGGGGAAGTGTGGCCTTTGGCTCACCCGTACTCAGGAATATCCTTCCATAGAGTCCACCCAGGAATTTAGATAGCTGGAGATTGTCCAATACATTGAGAAATGAATGAAAATTGATATCAGATAAAGTAGTTATGTACTTACCATAATGTTCCATTTGTGTTGCCCATTTTCATTTTTCTTCAGCTCCCCACCCTCCTTCTCCCTCCATTTCCTTCATACGACTCCTGGAGGAATGAAATTTTTATGGTCACCAAGGACACCCAATGTCCCTTGTGTTGAACTCCAGTTATAGCAATTCTTTTATGGTCTTTCTTTATCTCTATCTCTCTCTCTCTCAAGCTGTGTATAAGATCTGAGGGGAGTTAGGCTTTGTGCATTATGGGTATGAAAGGAGCTTGAGAGTTTGTTCGTCTCCATGAGCTGGAGTAATGGCCAAGTCAGATCCGAGTATCAGATTCGAACCCATACATTGAGGAAGAATGAAAATGGTCAACACAGATGGAACGTTAAAGTAAGTACATTAACTTCTTTTTTCTGTTACCCTTTGCACTCTGTGTATTTCACTTCTACCATCATTGGCAATTTTCCCTTAATCTCCCTTGTACACATTAGTGTAGTTGTTAGTACTATTGTTGGTATTTTTCCTTTTTGTTTTTACTGAGGAAAAAAAAAATTCTCTATTTCTTTTTTTTTCCCCTTTCACGAGTCATCATGTCTGATAAAGGGTCTGCTGTCTTCAAAAAGTGTCAAAAGTGTGGGCATAAATCACCTCTTTCTGATGCCCACATTTTATGTGTTTATTGTTTAGGGCATCTACACTTACAAGAGGATTGTTCTGTCTGTAAAAACTTCAACCCGAGGACCACACCAGAAAAAAATAAACTGATATTAAAAAGATTGCTCACATCTTCATTCAGAGAGGCTATTGCTGGGGCTCAATCCCCAATCTAAGACTAAAGAGACTTTGACTAAGTCTCTTAGACCTTCCACTTCTTCGACTCCTTCCTTTGAGTCACCAAAGAAAAATCTAAATCAGATCCAAAAACCACTCAGATCCAATCCCCTTCAGATCCAATGAGGAAATCTTCTGATCCAACTTCTTCAGATCAGAAGATACTGCCGAGAACAGGATATTCTACAAGCTTGGATTTAGTGCCTTTTAGGGTCGTTTCTCCCTTTCTAGAGAGACATCATTGCAGCCCACCATCTCTTGCTTCAGCTTGTTCTTCCAGAAGTCTAACTGAGGAAGATGTGGACAGATGTGGACAGAATGATGAGGAAATTCCTCTCGGCACAGATACAGATGGGTGTTCTACTGGCTCCTACCCCCTCAGGTCAAGGAGTCTGTCCATCTGTTATACCACCAGTGTCTGCTCCTTCTCTGATTCCAGTTGCTTCAGAGTACCTGGATATGATCCTTCCAGATCTGTCTGGCTAGGAACAGATACTGTTATCTTCAGATCTGAAGACTACTCTGAGTGCACCGGCTCTGAATTTTTCAGATCCCAGATGACTCTCAGAGCTGAAGTTCTCTTACTGTATCCAAGGCACTGGAGTTGACTCTGAAGTTTTTGGAGCTGTCTCTATCCCTCGGAGCTTTGGCATTGAATAGCTCAGCTCTGACATTTGCCTTGGGGAGGTTGCTCTTGGAGTGGATGGAGGGCAGTGGTCCAGATGCCTGCCTTCTCAGCGCCAATGTCTTCCTTCTGTCTGGAGAGATCTGCCTGTCCGTTAATGAAGAGAGTGTTTTCTCTTCAGACAGATGGACAGATCCAACCCCCTTGGATCTCCCATCTGGTTTCCAGATGTCTCTAACTTTGAGCCAGATCACTGTACGCCACAGGGGCAGCCAACTTGTGGCATCCAGACCACCCAACAGGGACTTACCATCTCTTCTGACATTTCACCGGAACATCCCACCAAGGAAGTCCCTCAGAAAAGAAAGTGCAAGAGGATGCACTTGGACTTACCTGCAAGAGTCAGTCACTGTGGATACTGATTTCGATAAAGGAGAAGGGTCCCCACGATCACTTTCAGAAGGTGTCTCATTTGAAAACATTCTCGAGATCCTTAAAACAGAGAGGTAGTTGGTCCTTCAGTAACACTACACTGGAAGAATCAGTATTTCTCAAAGCCTTCAGAGCTGGCCCGTCTACTTCCTGGGTTACTCCACCCACCAAAGAGCTAATTGCTTTTGTCTCTAGGCAGATGTGGAAGGAACCTGACTCAGGTGAGCCATTCCCTAAGAAGCCATATCGGATTCTGGCTCCACCTGTTGGGAAAGAATTCTGGAGTAAGGGGGATGCCCATGGATGCCATGGCCGTGGTGACAGCCACCAAAAAGGAACTTGCTGAACAAGTTCATCTGTTCACTCCCCTAACAGGAAGTCTAGGGTGATGGACAGATTTGGGAAGCATGTTTATGTATCAGCGACCTTTGTTCTTAGGTTGCTGAACTAATTGACACATTTTACTAGGCTAAAAAAGGACTTGATCAAGGAACTTTCAGAATCCCTTTGTGGGACTGTTACTGCTGAGGCTCAATTTTCTGTGGCCTCTCAGTCGGCTGCCTTACAATCCATTTCAAATTTGTCCATGAGGCTTATCTCACATGCAGCCAAAGGTGCCTCAAGGTCAGTGGGTTCAGGGGATATCCAATAGGAGGCATGCCTAGATGTGCTTATGTGACTTTGCGGAGCCTTTCAAGTTCTTGTTCGTCAGCACTCCTTTTGACAGCAGTTCATTGTTTGCCCCAAATCTGAAGGGCACACTCTCTAGATGTGAAAAGGATAGAAAGACCCTTGCTGCAGTGGGGGTATGTTTTTCAAGCCCTCAAAGATCCTCTTCTAGGAATCAACAAGGTGGTCAGAAGATGTGGTTCAGAAAGTCCCAGGGTCCTTTCCAAGAATGAGTGGAGATTGTTCACCTAGGGGCAGGGGGGGTGATCTAATGGAGGATGACACCTCCAAAGCAGAGGAGGTGTGCAAAACCAGGGGTCCAGAGATACTTTCTCAGATAGACCTTACCAGCGCTCTTGAAAGGAGGCCCGATCGTCCACCTCTTAAGGCAATCGGGGGTCAACTATCAGAGAGACTGGCTACAAGAGATACTTGGGTGCAGAGGATTATTTCCAGAGGTTATATAATTCCCTTTTCCCTTCCACCTCTAACTGTATGCAAAATTCCCAATGTTCCACCCAGTTAGAGGAAAGCAGAAGCACTAGAAATAAAAAAGCTGCTAGAAAAAAGCATCATCCAAGAGGTCCCACCAGACCATATAGAATCTAGAACTTACTCAAGATTCTTTTTAGTGCCAAAGAAAACGAGATTGGAGACCAATTTTGGATCTCAGCAGTTGAATCTCAGCAGTTTGATGTACAAAGTTTTGAATGGTCACAGTTCAGTCTATTCTACCTTTCTTGGGCAAGGATGACTGGATGTACTCGATAGACCTCATGATGCGTACTATCACATAAAGATGAACAGACAATCCAGAAGGTATTTATGCTTCCGGCTAGGAGATAATCGTTATCAGTTCAGAGCACTGCTCTTTGGCCTCACCACAGCCCCAAGGGTGTTCACCAAATGCATGGCAGTGACAGCAGCTCACTTGAGACTGCAGGGATTACACGTGTTTCCATATCTAGATGACTGGCTCATTATCACCCCAACCAAGCATCTACTAACAAGAGCAATAGATAACATTCTTCAGATTTGTTCAAATCTAGGGATAATCGTAAATTATGAGAAGTCTCAACTACTACCAACTCAAACCTTAGAATTCATAGGAGCAGTGTTCAACACAATATCAATGACAGCTTCTATTCCTCTCTCAAGAGTGCAGACTATCATTTTCCCAGTCAGGAAAATAATTCACAGTACCAACATTTCAGCCTGATTAATCCTTCAAGCCTTGGGGTCAATGTCAGCTATCATAATTTTAGTTCCTCTAGCAAGATTTCATATGAGATTTTAGTTCCTCTAGCAAGATTTCATATGAGATTTCTCCAATGAATGCTAGCAACACAATGGTCGATTCTTTACCAGAGCATGTCAGCTCAGGTAAGAATCATTCAAGCATGCAAGGGATACCTCTGCTGGTGGATTCAGTCAGATCAAGTTCTACAAGGCTGGGCTTTCATCCTCCCTCAACCCAATGCTATAGTGACCATGGACACTTCCCTGATTGGTTCGTGGGACACTTTCTGGGGAAAGCAGTCCAAGGCATTTGGTCCCCTGAAAAGGCCAATGTGCATATCGATGTCTTAGAGATAAGTGCAGTGCTCTTAGCATTACAGGCCTTTCAGGATGCTGTTCCTGTAGGGACATAGTGATTCAAATGGACAATATTTTAGTAGTTTTGTACATCAACAAGCAAGGAGGGACCAGATCTTACCCCTTGTGTCGAGAAGCACTCAGAGTGTAGCAATTAGTGATCTCATCCAACCGCTTTCTAATAGCAATGCACATTCCAGGAAGTCCAGTGTGATAGCAGACAAATTGACCAGGTCCATTCTTCTACCTCACGAGTGTCTCTGAACAAGAAAGTGACAGAAATTATTTCCCATCAGTGGGGCCAGCCTTGCTGAGATCTTTTTGCTTCATCCCTAAACAACAAATGCAGCAGCTACTTTGCCCAAATCCCCCACCGGGGAAATCACAGAGGAATGCTCTGCTTTCACTATTGACCCCTGGTTTACTTTATGCTTACCCACCAATTCTCCTAATTCCATATTTTTTGCAGAAAGCTGCAAGCTGAAGTTGCCCTCATTGCACCTTACTGGCCAGCCTTGGATTCTGGATCTGAATCCAGACCTCTTGTCTCACCTGACAGGTGTGATTCACCCAGATGTCTCAAACCTCAAGTTGACAGTGGTTTCGCTAGTTCTGTTACTAGCCAGGCAACCAATGCTCTCTTTCTCTTTTTGCCATATTTTTTTATTTTCCCATTAGCCTTCTACAAGAAAACTTTACACAAGTAAATGGAAAAGGTTTGTTTACTGGGCACAACAAAAACGCATTGAACATTTCACAGCTCCTCTACAATTAAAGATCAGTTAGCAGCAATCTCTAATTTTTTCATATTGCATGTAAAATTCTTCTGTGGCCTCATCTAAACTTTGTAAAGCATTTTTGAGAGGCACACTCCTGCTAAAACCCCTGTATGAAGGTCTTACTCCTCCATGGGATTTGGACTTGGTACTGCAGGCCTTAATTCATTCTCGCTTTGAACCAGCAGCTAAATGTGATCTTATGTTCCTGACCCAGAAAACTGTCTTTCTAGTGGCCATTATCTCTGCTGCAAGAATTTCAGAACTTCAAGCATTGTCTTCTAAACCTACCCGCTTGATCTTTCATAAGGATAGACTCACATTACGTACCGTTTTTTCCTTCCTAAGCTGGTGTCAGAATACAGTACCAATCAGTCCATTAATTTGCCTGTTTTCTTTCCTAAATTTACAAAGATGAATATATGTTGCATTTGACGGATGTTCACAGACAATTACATTTTTACTTACATAGAACAAAAGAAATTAGAAAGACAGATAAATTATTTGTGTCCTTTGCAGATGCTAAATTGGGAAAATCAGTTGCAGAGGTAACCTTAGCCAGATGACTTACATATTGATATCAGTCATCAACAACAAGTTGGGTCTAATCTTACCAAAACCTTTAAGAGCCCATTCATCTAGGTCCATGGCAGCTTCTTCAGTGTTTCTGTCTAGAGCTTCCATGGACGACATATGTATGGCTGCAACCTTGGCCAATCCTCATATTTTTTATCACTCATTACAAACTGGCTCTAGTCTCGAGGGTAAGAGCAGCCATTGGCCAACTGTGCTGAAGAATATCCTTCCTTAGAGACCACCCAGGATTTTAGGTAGCTGGGAACTCTGTCCCAACAGTTGAGGATAGAATGAAAATTGACATCAAATAAAAAAGTTATGTACTTACCATAACGTTCCATCTGTGTTGTACATTTTCATTCTTCCTCATCTTCACGCTGTTGAGCTCCAGATGTAGTTTCTTCTGTAGGATATATATATACATATATATATATATATATATATATATATATATATATATATGTGTGTGTGTGTGTGTGTGTGTGTGTATGTATATATATATATATATATATATATATATATATATATATATATGGATCTTCTTTCAGTGAACGAAAGTACATTCCACCGATTTTCACTTACCTGATCACAATCCACTGAAACTCCACTTAAACAAAACAATGGACTGCTGAAATCCTTTCTTAGGGAAAGGAACCACTTGACCACCATGGTGAAATGTGCCCTCTCCCTGTGTAGTGCAATCTCGGAGTTGGTATATTTATGTAGGGGTGGTGTGGGAGGTGATGCCCCCCATTTGGTGGGCTAGATTGCTTTCCGGATTGTTTTGTTTACATCTTGGTCAAGTGGTTTCTTTCCCTGAGATTTTGGCAGTCCGTTTTCATTTAAGTGGAGTTTCGGTGGATTGTGATTATGTAAGTGAAATTTGGTAGATCCATATGTGTGTGTGTGTGTGTGTGTGTGTGTGTGTGTGTGTGTGTGTGTGTGTATATATATATATATATATATATATATATATATATATATATAAAATTTATATATATATATATATATATATATATATATATATCAAAATGGGTTTCAGTGAAATGGGATGTCAGCGAATAGAAGTAGACCCATATATATATATATATATATATATACACATATATATCTTCTTCTTCTTCTTCTTTCGGCTTTTCCCTTTTAGGGGTCGCCACAGCGGATCACCTGTTCGCTCATGATTGGCAGTAGAGTTTTACGGTGTCGAGTTGCCAGCCCATTGCCCAACCTTCAACAGAAGGCACACACATGCACACACTCACACCTAGGGCCAATTTAGAGTAATCCACCTACAGCATGTCTTCGGGATGTGAGAGGAAACCGGAGCACCAGGAGGAAATATATAGATGTGTATATATATATATATATATATATATATATATATATATATATATATATATATAAATAAATATATATGTATTATGTAAATCAGCAAACAAGATGTAGGGGGTATGTTGAGAATTGGTGCATTATGGGTAAATGAGGAGCTTATAGGTTGGTACTAGGCTATTGGCCCTAAGGCCTATGCAAGCCTAGCCATAACAATTCCCTGGAATTTTTTCCCACTATATTTACTTCTCTGGGCCCCTGTCTAGCAGAGCGACTGACATGATCCCCGGGGTGAATTTCCTATCTCCCATCCAGTCATCAAGGTTCCTTTTGAAGAGGGCCAATGAGGTGCCCTGCTTGATATGTATGGGCAGTCTTTTCCAGAGTATAGGGAATCTCTGGGTCAGAAACCTATCCCTCCAGCTTGTTTTGTTCATTGTGATGATAAGGTTTAGATCCCTGGAGCGTGTGGCTCTGAGGGATTGGGATTTCTTTAAGTGAAGCATGTCCAACAGCTCAGGGTTTGACATGGCCTTGTATGTTAAGCAGAGATCGCCTCTGAGTAGACGATATGCCACAGAGTATAGCTGGAGGTTTTTTAGACGGTCAGCATATGGCATCTGCTTTAGGCCTGTGATTCTTTTAGTGAGGTATTTCTGTGGCCTTTCCAGCTGTTGCAGATGTCTTGTGAGGTACATACCAAATGGGGCATTGTACTCTATAATGGGTCTAATGAGGGATGAGTACAGTGGGACAATGACCTCCTATTTTCTGGATGAAAAGCCCTTAGTGATGAGGTGTGCCACATAGAAGGATTTCCTGACTGTTGTGGCGATGTGGTTATCGAAAGTGAGACCACTGTCCACTTGTGTCCCTAAGTCTCTCATCACACTTTTGATGTTTATTGTCCTGCCAGCTATGTGGTAGTTCATGGGTACATGTTTTTTTTCCAACGGGGATAACTATACATTTCTTGGCATTAAGCTTGAGCCCATGGCTCTGGCACCAGGCATCTGTTTCTGTAAGGCCCTTTTGTAGAATATCCACATAATTTGGGGATTCAATAATGACTCCCAGTTTGCAGTCATCTGCAAACTTTGTTAGCCAGAGTCCCTTAGTGTTGGCCTGTACTTCAGAGAAGTAGATGCCAAACAAGTGTGGTCCCAGGACTGAACCCTGAGGTACTCCACTTGTCACTTGTCTGGAGCTGGATTTGGAGTCGGCTACTTTTACAGTCTGGGTTCTGTCAGTAAGCCAGTTGGCAACCCATTGAGTGACGTAGGGATTTATGCCCAGCTTAGTAAGTTTATCTATGATTCCAGAGTGGGGGATGGTGTTGAAGGCCTTGGCGAGGTCCAGATAGGCAGTGTGGACCGCCTTACCCTCGTCCACAGCTCTGGAGACCGATTCAAAGAAGTCAATCAAATTCAGGAGACAAGATCGGCCCTTCACAAACCCAAACTGGATGGGGTCCAGTGTCTGGAGGTTGCCAATGTCTTTGTTTATAAGTTCCATGATAATGCGTTCCATGCCCTTGCAGATCAGGCTGGTCAGACTGATGGGACGGTAGTTCCCGGGATCCAAGGCGGATCCTCCCTTGTGGAGCGGGATAACTGTAGCTGTGCACCACTCAGTGGGCACAAAGCCTGAGGTGAGCCTATGATTAAACATGACACTTAGGTGGGGTGCCAGTTCATTTTGTAGTTCATGTAGTACACAGCCTGGGATGTCATCTGGTCCCACGGATGCTGTATTCTTAGCTTTGGAGAGTGCTGTTTCTACCTGTGTGGCTGTGATTATCGGAATTTGGCAATCTTTTAGTATTGAGATGGGCCCTTTAGGGGGTGAGAGGGGAGTGAAGTTGGCACTAAATCGATCTGCCAGGATATTGGCAATATCCTTGGGATCAGTATATTTAATGCCATTCTGTTGTAGCTCAGAGCAGATCTGAGCATTGCCATTTAGATTCTTGACAAAACTATAGAATGCCTTGTGGTTGTCTTTGGAATCTTTGGCAATTTTATTTTATTTTCGTAATTAGCTTTTGGGGATTTTATGAGGGATTTCAGCTTCTTACTGAGGCTGGTGAGGGAGTTTTTTGCATCCTGGGATTTTCCTTTTTTCTGCAACAGTTTCTTCCTTCTGTTGTATAGTTTGTTTATAGCAGGGGACCACCAGATTGGCTTCCTTTTTTTGGAGAAGAGCATCTTGGTTCTATTTGGGATGGCACGATTCATGCACGAGTGGATGTGCTCATACAGTGCCTTATGTAGGATTCTGCAGTCGAACTTCCAGATCCCGTCTGCATGGGTGTTGTGAAGTTTGTCACTTCTGACTTCAGTAGCATGAAGTTGGCTTTGGAGAAGTTTTTTAAGGAGGTTTCCTTACGGGGGGGTGTGTGGATGTCAAGGGTGATTTGCTTATGGTCAGACCTGACCAATGAGGGGGGTGACCACTGGTGTGGAGCATCTATCTCCCATGTTGGTAATGACCAGGTCTAGGATATTGGAACCCATAGTGGGACAATGGATCAGTTGATCCAGGGCATTGGAATTTAAGAATTCCAAGAACCATTGGGAAAAGGAGTTGGTACCCGAGTAGTTTTCCCAATTAATGGCAGGGTAGTTGAAATCACCCAGTATTAGGGTATTTGGTTGTATCTTAATATTTTTCAGTATGTTTAGGAAGGTATAGTGAGAATCTTGGGGTATGGTGGGGGATCTGTAGCAAGTTACAATTTGGATTGCAGTCTTACCTAGTGTTAGTTGCACCTGGAGAATTTCAGATGCATTGTGTTGGGCAACTAGCC
Source organism: Protopterus annectens (assembly GCF_019279795.1). NCBI lineage: Eukaryota > Metazoa > Chordata > Ceratodontiformes > Protopteridae > Protopterus > Protopterus annectens. The sequence continues at coordinate 137,456,817 of NC_056745.1, forward strand.
TGGAGGTGTGAATATCCTTGGTGAATATGGACACTCCTCCACCTTTAGTGTTTCGGTCTTGGTTTTGTGGCCGAAAAGTGTGGTAAGAATTGTAGCCTGGTATTGCAGGGGTGCTGTATGGAGCCTTGAACCACGTCTCAGTCACTGCACAGATATCGATGTTCTCCATTTTTAGGAGTGCCTCGAGAGAGTGCATTTTGAGGTTTAGACTTCTAGCATTGAGTAGCATTACCTTCAGATTTTGTATGCTTGTATCTGTTACGGTGGTGGTTTTATCCTTTTAACCTTGCCTAAAAAAGGCACTATAGGGGTGGCAAGAGCTTTAGCCAGTAACCTGAATCCCAGGATGACAGGTGCAGACCATCTCTGGCAAAGCATCGTGGTTTCTTGATGTCTTCCCAGGCAGACAAATACTGGATCCCCTTTGAATGACACCAGAAGCTTAGCCAATTGTTGAAGTCAATCATTTTGTCCTTATACTGTGGTATCATTCTGGGTGAAGGCAGGATGCTACTCAGGGCTAGAGTCATACCTGCCTGGGTCACATGATCCAAGAGCTCTTCCATGTCTCTTTTCATGTAGTCCAGGGAGGTACATCTCAAGTCATTTACTCCAGCATGGACAATGACAGAGTCGTATTTGTACTTGTTGTGGAGTGACTTGAGTGCATGTGTTATTTGGCGGATCCTGTCACCCGACAGGCAGCTGATTATAATTTTCTCCTTGTTCAGCCTGGTGAGTGGGACATCAGTGTACCTGACTATAGAGTCACCTATGACTAAAGTGATGGGTACATTGTCTTGCCTTAGGGGCTGTTGTTGGGTGGCACACTGGTATTGTGAGCTATGTGTCACTTTTGAGACCATTTTGGTTGCCCATCCTTTAGTAACAGCCAAGTCAGATCCGAGGATCAGATCTGAGCCCATCAGTTGAGGAAGAATGAAAATGGACAGCACAGATGGAACATTATGGTAAGTACATAACTTCTTTTAGGCAAACTTGATCTGAAATATCCTGAGGAAAGAGACAGAATTATCGGTAAGAGAGAATTCAGAGCCCTGGATCTGAAGGTTTAAAGGTGCCAAGACCAGATCTGAGTCAGATCCGAGTCCCAACATTTGAACCAGATGAAAACAGGACAACTTAGATTTATTATTATGGTGATATATAACTTTCATTTCCTTCACTGTGTGACTTTGCATATTATTACCCCCCCCCTTTATTCTTAAAATGATGTTAAATATGTGTAGTTGAAACTGAAGAATATATGGGTGTTCAGAATCCAAGCCTTTATGGCTGTGTGATAAATGTCACTAAGCTGTAGCGCTGTTGTTGACATGTATTTACTGATTTGCAAAGATGGGTCCAAACATAGCCCTTTTGAGTAATTAATTAGTGTTCTCAGAGTGTTATATCTAATTTGTTTGGCAGTTGGCTTACAGGGTTAACAAAGTGTTAACATGCTGCTTCCTTTGGTCCAGTGGAGAAGGTTTGATACCCTCAGCCTCCATTGCCTATCTTTGTGACTCTGAGTAAGTCACTTAACCAGACAGTGCTCCTGGGCTGGGAGCTGTTACATTGTTACATTACCTAACTGTGTGACTTTGAGCAAGTCACTTAACTAGACAGTGCTCCTGGGCTGGGAGCTGTTACATTGTTACATTACCTAACTGTGTGACTCTGAGCAAGTCACTTAACCAGACACCACTCCTGGGCTGGGAGCTGTTATATTGTTACATTACCTAACTGTGTGACTTTGAGCAAGTCACTTAACCAGACAGTGCTCCTAGGCTGAGTCTGATAAATGTCCATAGAGATCACTGCTTTACCCTGGAAAATAAATAAAAATAAAATTATGCTAAGATGAAAAGTGTCATAGCACAGCATTTCCTCACCAGGCAGACCATTACTTTAAGCAATCTGACATTGTGCTTACATTAGGAGGACTTTTGACTGCCAGTGAGACTTTCCAAATGGCTGGGGAAATTAATTAAATAGAAAAATAGATTAGCCCATTCCACGTATGAAAGTCAGTTTAGCTGCACAAAGCACATTCAGTACAGTGTTGCACTTTTCCATGTATTGTTTGAATAGAATGTATGTTATTTGTTGGAATTTGTACATACCTACATACATACAGATATTTCATCAACAGGCAATGATGTTCTTCTTGCCTGCCCAAGTACCAAAAACTGTTATTGCCATAACAACTGTCCATATCTTTCTTAAAAATATCTAAACTAGTGCTTATGTATAGTATTGCTCTGTACATATAACTCTGATTTATATGGCTCCGTTTATTACATAAATAATTTTCTGAATCAAATAGTTTTCTTAACTACAGTATTAAGCACAAACAGCTTGTGTTGAGTCATAAAATGTTTATGTATAGCAGCACTTTTATTTGAATTACTGTCTGTCATTTTAATTTGTGTAGTAAACCTTTGGAAAATAAATGAGCTTTCCCAAACCATAATATACTTTTCATACTCAGCTCTCAGAATCAAGATTTGTGGAATTTTAGTTCAAAATAAGCAAATTTAGAGACCGTGTAAAGAGAAAAGGTTCTTACCCAGGAAATTATGATTTGAAATTAATATTTAAAATCCAGTTTCCATTGCTTTTGTTAATGCACAAGTTGCATTATCAAATCAAGATTCTTTTGGAAGTAGATTGGATCAGTATTGATGAAGAAAACTGAAACCGGAGATAATGAAATATTCTGCTGTGTCCAAGGTGGTGCTCACCACGCTGTAGTTTAGTATAAATGAGATACAAAAAATTGAAAGTAAATGCTTTGCTTGTTTTTATGCATTCAGAGTTCAGAATGGTGAGTGTTGTAGCTTTGTATAGTTTAGAACTGACTTATGTAATAGCCTTTGTTCATAAATGCATACCAGGCTATCAGTTTGCAGACTATTGCAAACTTAGCCAATAACCAGAGCTCAGAGTCAAACCCTGTAGCTTGTATCTATGAGGTAAATACGTTAACCATTATACCAACTCTGCCTCCTGTAGTTGACATATTTGACACAAATGGATTGAGTTCATGTCTCTGATGTGACATGGGAGCCTGCATATGGAAATGTTGAAAAAACTACCCTGTTGGAAGTGCAAGTGTATAGTGCTATATGTTTATTTGTTGGTTTATTTATTTAATTACTTTAATTTTTCAGCACCATCGCCAGTCTAAAAGTTTCCACGAATCTATGAATATTCTCAATATGCTATTCACCGGACTCTTCACTGTTGAAATGATCCTGAAATTGATAGCCTTCAAACCTCGAGTACGTATGATTTTCTTTTTTGCCACAAGAGCTTTAGAAAGGAATTGTTTTTTACTTTTAGTTTTTTAGTATTTTCAACCCCTAATGAAGAAAAGTTTCATCACTGTTTCTAAAAAGGAACAGTTACATTTTTCATCCAATGGAAAAGGATGTTTTTGATTAATATTAATTGCATCATTTTCTGGTTTCATGTAAACTGAACCACTAGAAAATGTGGTCCATTTGTCTCTGTATTATTAGACTATGCTGACAAGATTTTATGGGCATGTGTTTCAAAATCCACACAAGTAGGTGGAGAAATAAGTAAAACCAAATTTAATGGGAGGTGGCCCATTTCTGTCCTACAGTGAGGTAGTAGATCACATTCTCTTACCTGTCGTAGGTGGATTGGTAGAGTCACAACTGAAGATAGCATTTCTCACACTGAGAAACTGTCTCCATATTGCTTAAGTGCAAGGAAGCCAAATTATGCCATGTGATGTCTGCTGAAGATGCTGTTTGTAAATTGTCTCCCAGTTTCCCTGAATAGCTGCTTAGATCATAGATCACGTTCCATTTATTAAACAGTCATGCCATAATTGAAAATGCTGTTCGCAGCAGAAATCATTTTCCATACTATTCAGTCAGAGACGGTTTCATTTCATAGACAGGCATGTTTAACCTTAATTTTGCCTACAGTCCCAGTTTAGCCATAATTACAACTCCCGTGTGGCAGTTACACATTCTGATATGGAATGTTTGTGATTTTGTTAGCTATGCTATCCAATTTTGTACTGTTTCTAAATATTGTGTACATTTTTCATGTTACTTTTGCACTCCTATTTGGAGAGGATGGGAGGATACAGATCTACAGCACAGCCAGTTTTGGATTCTGAAAAAGCAGGAGTTTGTCAGTAATTTGATTTGCATACTTGCGGCATGTTACAAAGCTGCAATCCCACAGCAGTCCATTAGCATGTAAAGGAAAGAAAAACAAATTGCAACATTAAGAGACACATATTATGACATTGTAAATGTACAGAGCTGACACTGATAACTCAACAGACTCTCACACATTCCCGTTCTCCTATAGTGCATTCTGCATTCTATAATGCATGATACCTCTTCTAATGGGAAAAAGGTTGTCAGAGATGTATCCTCTCATAGCTCTCCTATGATCAATAATTAAAAAGATGCTGTTTGTCAATATAAAGCTTTGAACATTTACACCCTAAGAGTGCAGTCAGTTTAATATTTTGCAGAATGGCTGATCATAAATCTTTCTGACGGCATGTAGGAACTATGTATGTGTGCATACTGTAGTCTGTAAAGCTCCAGTATGCTTTCCTTTGTTAAATTTGCTGAATATTCAGACCTGATCCTAGGCATTTTTTCCAGATGTAAACATCCAAAATACTAGCAGATGAAAATGTTGGAAATGCTTTGCTACTGGCTGAATATTATTTATTTATTTATTTGTGGAAAGTAGGTTTAACAGATGTATTTTAGGCAATGTTTGAGGAAGCACATTTTTTCTCATCCAGTTTTAGTGTTTTTGTGGGGTTGATAATATAATTTCCTTATGGTTCAGTACCTAAAGCAATATTTACTATATCTGCAACCACTTACTGGGGTGATCATGTAGAGGCCATGTATTTCATTTTCAGAGACTAAGTTGATGAAAAAAGTAGCTCAGTAAGCTATGGTTTCTGGACATATCTCAACATCTGAAATATTTGTAAATTCCTATTTTCCACATGGTACTTTTGGCTGGATTTTCTAACATTTCAGATATTCTTCCTAAACAAGCAATTTAGGATAACTGCAAAATGTAGTGCTATGTTCTGTGTCGCAGCAAAAATGTGTTACTTCACTTAACAGAAATTTTGGAATAAAAACTAAAAACAAAGGGAAGAATGTGAGTTAAGACTTTGTAGTTAAAATCCAGTCACAGGAACACTGTGTTCGCACTAACCAATGTGCAGTGTTAGAGTAGTTTTGGCTTTCTGTCACTACACTGCTAGACAAACTGCCAAGTCTTGCTGTCCAGTTGCTATACTTTTTTATGTAGGATTTTACCAGCAGCTTCTTCTGCTGAGTATGATTAGCAGAAGATTGCTAAGTGGAATTTTTCTACATAAAATGAAAATAGGTAGGCAGTGGTCATCCAGCCAAACAGTTAAATTAATTAAAGGAATATATTCACTGCTGTGGAAAATTTACCTGCAATGTCACAGTTCAGCAAGAAAAATAAATCAAACCAGTTCAGTGGCCGTTCAGAAATATTTTTGGTATAGAATTAGTCACTGCTTGGCAAATCAGCTAGAAATGACAGTGGGAAAGAATGTGACTGACCTTCAGGGTGTTACACAGAAATTTCCAATTTATTCTAACAGCCTCATAGAGTTTCCCCTCCCATCCCACCTCACATTTCCAAATTCATACCTCATTCTCTAAGTGTTGCCTGAACACACTTACGAATGTTATGTATACCCTTAAGCTTTTTGTCCAATATAGTCAGAAAAATAAGCCATTTTTAAATGGCTAATCCCACTTGGTAAACAAGATGTATGCAAATGTCTGTTGTAAGCATTAGCTAAGACAGACATACACATTTTTTTGCTTTTCATAAGATGAGATATGTCTACTATGAAATAGATGTTTGAAAAATATACTTACTTGGCAAGACAGAATATGCCTGGCTCTAGGTGGGTAAGCAGGGTATGTCTGTCTTATCCGTGTCACTATTCATTATCTATTTAAGGCGTATTGTAACATGATTTAATTCTTGCCGAGGATCTGAGACTTTTAATAAAAGGTAGGAAAAAACGACCAGTATTTTTATGAAAGTTAACATGAGAGAGGTCCAGAGATCCTCATTGCTTTATTTTTGCCATGTGGTAGAATAAGGTGACAGCTGTGGAGGCAGTGGGTTTAGTACCATTCCGAAGGAGTGATTTTGGCTGAAAACAGAAATGCCAGTTTTAGGATTCACTGTGAGAGATCATGCTAAATCCACCTACAGCACACTTCCTGATGCAAAATTACTGAAAAACTAATGTATTGAAGCTGTGGTTAAAACACTTAACACATTCCATTTCCCCACATGTAAGGGGTTTTATCCCTCCTTTACTCAAGCAGACTAACTCTATAGTCACACAGAAGTGGAGAAAGAGAAAAACTATTCATGCATGAAGTCAGTAGACACACTTGCTGTGAACTTGCAGTATAGCAAAACACTGTAAAACATGTTTGAGGACTAATAATATGCAGAGAAATACTTTTTGCCAACTGGTATTTCTTACATGCACGCGCGTGTGTGTGTGTGTGTGTGTGTGTGTGTGTGTGTGTGTGTGTGTGTGTGTGTGTGTGTGTTGTATGTATATATATATATATATATATATATATATATATATATATATGTGTATATTGTTCATGAATGCCACTAATAAAATAACCAAGACATTGTAAATCAGACTGGTCAATAACCTTTTATTAAAAATATCAAACGTTAAGCACTTACATTCCCATACCAACTGAATTTCCACCCCACCGACTGTGGCTGTGGGGGATTCCATTGCTGAGCCTTTGGCAAAGTTAGTGGATTTGAAATTAAAGAATTAATTTGTGGATAAACATCATATCCTTAGGGATTACTGGAACCTGTTGAGTGTTTTGGTAAAACTATTTTTTGTTGAAAACTCCCTGTTGTTAGTGGTTGAGAATAAGGATTTGTTTCTAATTATTCTGCACCAGGAGGGTTTAGAATGGTTTCAGCAGGCACTTTTGTGGAGACACTAATTATGGTGGTGGAATTATGGACCAGGTGTTGACCTGTAATTATGTATTTTTTGAAGGGGAATACTATAATTAGGTCATCGGGTTAGCTGTGGAGGCTGACACTGCTCCAGCTTTCGCAATTGTTATTTCATGGTGGTTGTGGGAAACTTCTGTGTTTTTAAATCATGATATAAGGATTAGTTGCTAACATATTTGTGACAGCTAAGTGACATATTTATGGTTTAGAAATGCATTGTTGAAATGTTAAATGAATTTCTGGAATTCATGAATCATTCTACTGAATTTTTCAAGTTTAAATTTAATTACCATAGGTTCATAGGTAGGTACTAGGGCCTATTCACACCTAGCCAAAAAGGTACCCTGGTTTTCGCCACACAAGAAAATTATTTTCCTGTGCCCCTGTCAAGCAGAGCCACAGAGGTGATCCCCAGGGTGAATTTCCTATTTCCCATCCAATCATCAAGATTTTTCTTGAAGAGTGCTAATGAAGAGCTTTGCTTGATATAGATAGGTAGCTTGTTCCAGAGTATGGGGAGTCTCTGGGACAGGAATCTATCCCTCCATCATGTTCTGTTTATTGTGGTGACTAGGTTTAGGTCCCTAGAGCATGTAGCTCGGAGGGATTGGGATTTCTTTAAGTGGAGCATGTCCAACAGCTCTGGGTTTGACATAGCTTTGGATGTTAGGCAGAGATCGCCTCTGAGTAGGTGATATGCGATGGAGTAAAGCTGGAGTTTTTTGAGACGGTCTGCATAGGGCATCTGTTTGAGACTGGTAATCCTCTTTGTGAGGTATTTCTGCGGCCTTTCCAGTTGTTGTAGATGTCTTGTGAGGTACATACCAAAAGGGGCGTTGTACTCTATAATAGGTCTAATGAGTGACAGGTAGAGGGGAACAATGACCTCTTTTTTCCTGGATGAGAAACCTTTTGTGATGAGGTATGCCATGTAGAAGGATTTCCTGACTACTGTGGCGATGTGATTATCAAAGGAGAGACTACTGTCCACCTGTGTCCAAAGGTCTCATCACAATTTCGGTGTTAAGTAGACTACCAACTTTGTGGTAGCTCATGGGTACAGAGTTTTTACCAAAGGGGATGGCAATGCACTTTTTGGCATTGAGCTTGAGGCCATGGCTTTGATGGGTCTGTATTATAACATCGAAGTCTTAAAACTTCGAATGTTATAATATCGAACCCTGTGCACCGAATGCTGAAAATAGCGAAGCTGCAGAATATTGAATACTTTCCTAGGGAAAGTATTCGGTGGGCCGTTTCTGCAGCTTTGCTATTTCCTCGACTGTGGAGCGAAGGTTACGGATCAGGTTAAGGTAAGTGTGCGAACGAAGGTGAGTGTGCGATAGGGACCTTAGGGTTAGGGAGCAGGTAAGGTGAGTGTGCGATAGGGACTTTAGGGTTAGGGGGCAGGTAAGGTGAGTGTGCGATAGTTAGGGACCTTAGGGTTAGGGAGCGGGTAAGGTGAGTGTGCAGTAGTTATGAACCTTAGGGTTAGGGTTGGGTTAAGGTAAGTGGATAGCAAGTAGTGTATGTATGGTTTAGTGTAGGGTTTTGTGAAGTGTATGTGTGTGAATTATTTATTTTGGTGTGCTTGTATTGTGTGCATGTTTGTCAGAACAGCGAATTTTTTCCCTGGGAAAAAATTTGCTATTCTGAGTGTTCGATGTTATGGTCTTTCGATCAAAATGGTTCGATATTATAACATTCGAAGTTTTAAGACTTCAGTGTTATAATATAGACCCAGCTTTGACACCAGGCATATGTCTCAGTGAGGCCCTTTTGTAGGATGTCCACATCATTAGGAGTTTCAATTATGGCTCCTAGTTTGCAGTCATCTGCGAACTTTGTTAGCCTGTACTTCAAAAAAGTAGATAACAAACAGGAGAGGACCCAGGACTGAACCCTGTGGTACACCACTTGTCACTGGTCTGAAGTTGGATTTGGAATCTGCTACTTTCACAGTGTGGGTTCTGTAAGTGAGCCAATTGGCAACCCATCTTGTGACATAAGGATTTATACCTAGTTTAATGAGTTTGTCTATAATTTCAAAGTGGGGTATGGTGTCAAAAGCCTTAGCGAGATCTAGACAGGCTGTGTGAACCACCTTACCCTCGTCTAAGGCTTTGGTGACTGCTTCATAGAAGTCAATCAGGTTTAGGAGACATGATCTGCCTTTTACAAACCCGAAGTGGGTGTGGTCCAGAGTCTGGAGATTACCAAAGTCTTTGTTTATAAGTTCCATGATGATAGGTTCCATGGCCTTGCAGACCAGGCTCGTTAGGCTAATGGGGGTAGTCCGTGGTAACTTCCCCTTTGTGGAGTGAGATAACCATCACTGTGCACCATTCAGTGTGCAAAAAGCCTGAGGTGAGGCTATGATTGAACATGGTGCTTAGGTGGGGTGCCTGTTCATTCTGTAGTTCATTTAGAATGCAGCCTGGGATGTTGTCAGGTCCCACGGATGCTGTGTTCTTGGCTTTGGAGAGTGTGGTTTTTACTTGTGCAGCCATGATTTCAGGAATTCTACATTCTTCTGGTATAGAGATGGGCCAGGTTGAGGCACCTAGCCAGCGAGACATTTCCCTGTGGTACATTTGACTGGGGACACATGGCTGAAGTGACATTCAGCTGCAGTGAAATATGGCTGTTTGCAAATTCCCTGTGGGCAAAGAGAAGCACACCCTGCCATGCTCACAGCTTTAATAACCAAATGAATGTTGGCAGAAGAAGTAATGAGTGTTGTGCTCAGTGTACAGTACATACTTATGTAACTACAACATGTAGAAGTGTGCTACAGCATGAAGGAAATCCTGCAGGATACTGTAGTCACATTTATGCTCAAGTATGTGTTTTAGGTAATGTTCCGTAGACACTGTGAAGGGGGTAGTGGTCCACACACTCCAATTATAAAAGCACTGCCCATTGTGCACTGCATTTTTACTACCACTGACATGCCCTCTGGCCAGCCTGCTGCTGATGCCTGCCATATTGCCTACTGTCTCATGTTCCCGTGGGGACTATGGACATTGTTTTCCCCCTGTGCATTTGGTTACTGAAACTGTGGGCATGGCAGCGTATGCTTTTGTTTGCCCACAGGGAATTTGCAAACAGCCATATTTCTCTGCAGCTGAATGTTACTTCAGGCATGTGTCCCCATTCAAATGTACCACAGGGAAATGTCTCACTGTCTAGGCACCTGAACCATTTGCAAACAGCCATATTTCACTGCAGCTGAATGTCACTTCAGCCATGTGTCCCCAGTCAAATGTACCACAGGGAAATGTCTCGCTGGCTTGGTGCCTGAACCCTTTTACTTTTCTGATAGGTGTAACTTGTGACAAGTGATGTCGATTAATTTGTATTTAAATGTGTGTCTATATGGTGTTTAACTTTCTGATGAAGTTCCATTGGTTTGGGAACTAAATGCCAAAAAAAAATCCATTATTATATCCTTTGAGAATTCATCTACCTTGGGGAACTACCACATTGACAATACTCCCCTAAGAGCTGACCCATTGTTTGGGATTTGTAAAATTTTGCGGACCATGATCTAACTTTCGATCAACTTGTGTCCTTTGTTGTAGGAAAATCCTTCTGTATTGCACAGCCTATAAGCAAAGGGATTGTGTCTGGATTTAACAATGTTATTGTCTCCTTTTACTCAGCTATCATTAGGCCTGTGATTGAGTATAGTGCCCACTTTGGGATGTATCTGTCCAGACACATGCTCCAACTGGAATGCCTACAGAGATACCTTACTAAAACGATACAAGGCCTAAACAACATGTCCTACATTGACTAACTCAAAGCCCTGTCACTATACTCAATATTTTACAGAATGCTAAGAGATAACCTGTGTCTGGCATGCAAGGCATCCTCCAAACCTGTACTGATGGTCCTACTGCACACCAGCAAGTCATATAGCCTGTATACTTGATTTAGGGATCTAAACCTCTTCTGTAACATCAACAGAACAGTTTGTAGGGACAGGTATATATATCTCACAGAGGATACAGCTGCTTTGGAACAGACTCCCTATCCATGTAAAGCAAAGCTCATCCCTGTCATTCAGGCTCGGCTTGGATCTGTGGATGGATAGTAGAATATTTACTCCAGAATTGCCCCTATACTACAAAAGTAAACTTGTGCTACTGTTGTAGGTCTGAAGAAGCCTTCTAAATTAAGATGAAAAGCGCTTAACCGTTTATTTTTATTTTTGTATCATACTGCTTAGTTGCAAAATAATAAACCTGTTTTTACTTTTTTTTCGCTTTGGAGACTTTGTGTCCTTGAGCCTTCGTTTGTTTCCTGAGTTTCCCTGTACTACTTATAGCAGCTGCTAAATGCTTTAACCCACGCATGGATCCTCTCACATTATCTATGGTATGATCTGAGTTATTCTCACTACGGGGTGATATAACATTATTGCCTATGGGATGAGTAAAGTCAGTCTTACACCAAACAGGATAGGTTAATTTAAGCACCAAAACTGGAAAGTAGCTAGGCTTAAAATGGCATGAAAGGGCAGCTAGCTTTGTATTTAACTATGAACCTATATATACACAAACAGACATACACATGTATGTTGTTGCAGTAAACTCTGTCAAATGTAGTTTTCATTGCCAGAGTTTACTTGTTGTGTGTTTATATTAAAAGTAGTTATTGTCAAGGATAGAAGATTGTCAGAAGTAGAAAAATCAACTGTTCATTTTCTTTTTTGTTTGTGCTTGTATTGAAGGTAAGTGGGGTTTCTTGTAATGTGTGATATACCAAACATTTCAGCATTATGGGTGGGAGTATTTGTGCAAGTGTGTGTGAGTTCAAATTAGAGAAAGGGCTGGGAAAGGGGAAATATGTATCATTAGGGAAAGGGTTTTTGTAAGATAATATGTATGGTTAAGGTTGGGGTAGCAGCAGGGTGAGGATTAGGGTTAGCATATGTGAGTAAAGATGGTTAGGGGATGAACCCCCCCCCCCCATCCATCCTTATGAATGTGTGTTAACCCTAACTCTATCACTGCTCCTAACCCCAACCCTACACATTATCTTATGAAAAAAAACCTTTGGATGTTATGTTGTCGCATCTCGCTTTCATTCTTACTGGTTGGGTTCAGAGCCGATCCTCGGCTCCAACTCAGCCGCATACTATAGCTAGAAGTATTTCACTTGGCTCGTGGTTGAACACCTATCCCATCATGCAGTGTGTGGTTCCCCAGATCTCATTTGCCGCTTAACAAGTTTGGAGGTTCTTTAATCTTGGCCGTGGATAAGTTTTGAAAAATTTAAATATCTTGCTTTTTCTTAGCTGTTTTTGCTATCTAGTCATAGAGAAGTGACTTTTATATAGTTAGCTGCTCTTCTAGAGTTGTGTGTGTTGTTTATTATATTCTTATTGTGTTTACTGCTTGAGTTGGCTGTCGCCTTAGTCACAGGGCTGTTTTCTCCCTATCCCGTAGTTTAGCTTACTGCTCCCTTTCTAGTGTGCATGTTATCTTGTCATTTCTGAGTCTTGGCTCATTTAAGTTAGAGAGCCAAGTGCTGTTTTTTATTAGAGGGCATTGCTTATCTTCTTCTTTATACTTTCTCCTTTTAGTAGCAGTGCTAGGTCCATTTAAGTTAGAGGGCCTAGTGCCTGTTTAACTTTGAGGGCAAAACTGAGACTTTCTTATTTCAAATAGATTTGCTGTGAGTTTAGGTTCTTTGATATAGCGTGATCTTTAACTTGGATTATTACGTGTGTTTTAATTAGAGTGTGCCTGTAATTATATTCTTAGTGTGCTTTTTGCAGTCTCTTCCCTTTTTGTTATGTCTAAAAAGAGTAGAAAAAGGAACCAAAGCTGTCTGGCTTTAAAAAATGCCAAAAATGTTCGCAGAAAGTGTCTTTAACTGATGGCCATAGCATTTGTGTCTACTGCTTGGGGGCCATCCACCTTCAGGAGCCGTGTATGTTTTGTCATTCCTTCAGTTCACAAGTTTTGCAGGAGAGAAAGAATAAGTTAATTGTCAAAGTGTTACTGAAGACTCCATTCTCTGAAACTCTAGAAAGTCAGAGTACCTCCAAGCCTATGTCTCCCTCTTCAAAAGGGAATAAACCTTCCAAAAGACCCTCTGCTTTTTCTTCTTCTTCATCGGGTCATTCTGAACCACTACCAAAAATACCTAAAACTTCTTCAGAGAAACCTATCTCTTCAGCTCCACAGCTTTCGGAACCGAGAAAGTTTTTGGAATTGGACAAGTCGAGTCCTTCGACTTCACAGCCTTCGGAACCGAGAGAGGCTAGCTTATGGAGCCGGTCCACTGAATTGCTACCAGTCTCCCCTACCTTAAGATCTCCCATATTGGAGAGATCTCGCTCACCTACCCTTTCTTCTAGGTTCTCTAGAAGCCTATCGGATGAGGATGTGGATAGGGCGGTATGCAGAATACTGAAGTCACGGGCGCTGGCTAAATTATTTTCAGATCTGATCCAGCCGGTTCCAGAGCCGACTAAGACTGTTTCATCCACACCAATTCCTACTCCGAGCCAAGTTGGATCTTCAGAGCCAGAGTGCCAGGTACCTATCGCTGCAAAATTTTCAGTTCTGAGACCCCTCCAGGAAATTTTGGAACTGTTGTCTCCTCTGACACCCTCGGTGCTGTTCGGGGTGTCTAGTGGCCGAAGCTCCCCGGCTAGTTCTGGGGGGATGCTCGGACCCAAGGGTCTTTGGTTCCGAGCTTACCTCTCGGGGTGTTGGCACTGGTGAGCTCATCTCCTACATCGGGCTTGGAGCCGGTTTCCTTGGAGTTGGGGATTTCTTCTACTTCTTCGGAACTGGTGGCATCCTTGGAGCTGGGAGGACCTGCTTTTGAGATGATGAGGAGTGTGCTGTCCTCTTCTGCAACTCTACATAAGGGTACTGGTAGTCTTCCCCCCAAAGCACCAGCATCTGTCTTGGCAGCACTCCATCCTCAGGACAGCAGAGATTCAAGGCCTCAGACAGCCCCATTGGGTGAGTCCCACTCTCCTAAGACCTCCCCAGAATATCCTTCTGAGGAGGCTCCTCAGAAGAAAACATGCAAGAGGAAGCATCTGGACTCCCCTGACGAATCAGTAACCTCTGACATCAACCTCAATGAGTCGGGAGGGTCCCCATGGTCGCCCTCTGAAGATATCTCCTTCACAGATATCTTAGAAATCCTGAAACAGAGAGGTGACTGGAAGTCCATCAACACTTCCTATGAGGAGTCAGTATACCTGAAGGCCTTTGGATCTCAACCTTCAGCCTCCTGGGTGTCTCCACCTTTCGATGGACTAATGGAATTGATTAGTCAGAAGGCGTGGGAGTCACCAGACACAATGGAACCAGTCACTCGGAGGCCTAATAAATTTATAACGGCTCCATTAGAGAAGGACTTTCTTACTAAAGGTGTCCTTGTAGATGCTATGGTGGTGGCAGCATCCACCAAGAAAGAACTCTCTGAAACGTCCTCATCTGTCCATCCACTGAACAAGGAGTCTCGAACAATGGACAGATATGGGAAGCATATTTTCTCGTCAGCGACTTTTACCCTGAGATCACTGAACTACCTTACGCACTTCACTAGGCTACAAAGAGATCTCCTGAAGGAGTTAGGAAATACTCTCCAGGGTTCACTAGCTGTAGGGGTGTCAGACAAAGTGACCTTGCAGCTATTTACCTTAAACTCCGTAGTTAACTTTTCCGTGAGGCTTATTTCTTATGCAGTGGATGGAGCGAGCAGGGTAGCAGTTTCAGGAGTTTCCCTTAGGAGACAGTCCTGGATGCATTTGTGTAATTTTGCGGAACCCTTTAAGTCTACCTTTGTCAATGCCCCTTTCAATGTTTCCTCACTCTTTGGACCAAAAGTCAAAGCCGCACTCACCAGATGCGAGCAAGAAGGAAAAACTCTCTCTGCCATGGGATTACATTTTTCTCTACCTTCCAGTCCCTATCCCAAGGGTCAGAAGGGGGGAAAATGTGGTTCAAAAAATCCCAGGCAGTTTTTCTGGATGCACGAGGTGAATCCTCCCCCAGGGCAGAGGGGGAGGTTATAATGGTAGACGCCATTCACGAGGCAGAGGGGGTCTGCAAAAACAGGATGACCGTGATTCCTTTTGCGGTTGTCCCTTCCAGCGCTCCTGAAAGGAGGCCCATCTGTCCTACTGGGGAGGCAGTCAGGGGGGGCAACTATCTTTGTACCCAAAGGCCTGGCGAGATCTCACAAAAGACAAGTGGGTTCAAAATATAATATCCAGAGGTTATACCATTCCCTTTTGCCTTCCCATCCCAAAACTCAGAAGAATCCTGGATGTTCCACCCAGTGAAAGGGAACAAGCAACTATAGAGATTCAAAAGTTGCTAGAAAAAAAAGAGTCATCGAGGAAGTCTCCGCAGACCAAATAGGATTCAGAACTTACTCGAGATTCTTTTTAGTGCCAAAAAGAACAGGAGACTGGAGATCCATATTGGATCTCAGCAAACTAAATGAGTTCTTAAAGAAGTCCAAGTTCCGAATGGTGACACTGCAGTCAATTCTTCCCTTTTTAGGGAAAGACGATTGGATGTGCTCAGTAGACCTCCAAGATGCGTACTACCACATAAAAATGACAGGCTATCAAGGAGTTATCTACGGTTCCAGCTGGGAGCCAGTCATTACCAATTCTGAGCTCTGCCCTTTGGTCTCACTGCAGCCTCCAGAGTGTTCACCAAATGCATGGCAGTAGTCACGGCTCACTTGAGACGATTGGGATTCCAAGTGTTTCTGTAGCTAGATGACTGGCTCCTGACTGCCACCACCAAACATCTGCTACAACAGTCAGGAGGCGCCACCTTACAAATCTGTTCTCAATTGGGGATAACAATAAATTCAGGAAAATCTGCCTTGTTGCCATGTCAGCATATTACCTTTATAGAAGCAGAAATAGACACCATCTCTATGATGGCAAAGTTACTGGCAGAAAGAGCTTTTGCGCTCAGACAACAGATTACCGATCTCCTGCCAAAGACAAAGGTAGCAGCGGAACAGTTCTGAAAGTCCTAGGAATCACGGTAACAACCATAACACTAGTCCCCTTAGCCAGGATGCACAAGTGAATTCTTCAGTGACTCCTTTTTTCTCAGTGGTCCTTACAACAGTTTCCCATATCTCACCAGATCAGGATTATGGAGTTATGCAAAAAAGACCTAAGATGGTGGCTCCTTTTCAGTCATGTCACGTTAGGGCAACCGTTTATCCCACAACAAGCTCTGGCAACTGTGATCACGGATGCCTTCCAGATTGGGGGGGGCATTATCTGGGGAGAATAGTCCAAGGTACATGCCAGGAACATGAGACCCATTTGCACATTAATGTTCTAGAGATGAGAGTAGTGCTGTTGGTGTTGCAAGCACTTCAGGACTCTCTTCCTCTAGGAACAATTGCAATTCATTCAGACAATATGTCAGTGGTTTGGTACATAAACAAGCAAGGAGGAACCAAGTCTTACCCTCTTTGCTGAGAGGCCCTCAGTGTATGGCAAAGGGAAATCTCTTCCCAACATTTTCTGATAGCAACGCACATCCCGGGGAAATCCAATGTGATAGCGGACAGGCTCAGCAGAGCAATATTGATGTCCCATGAGTGGTCCCTAAAGAAAGAGATAGCGGAAAGGATATTCCAAAAATGGGGCCAGCTTTGCTGTGATCTATTTGCCACTTCCACAAATACCAAATGCAGCAGCTACTTTGCCCTAATCCCCCCTCCAGGACAGTCACCAAGGGATGCACTTGTCCATGATTGGCCCTCGGGACTACTTTATGCCTTTCCCCCATTTCCCCTAATATTCAAAGTCATTCAGAAAACCTATTCGTTGGGAAGCAGGATAATTCTCATCACTCCGTACTGGCCTCAACGGATTTGGTTTCCATTCCTCCGCCCTCACATTCAGGAGGAACCCTGGACTCTGGACCTCGTTCCTGACCTCCTGACTCATATTTCAGGAATGTTTCACCCCTCCCTCCAAACCTTCAAGTTGACAGCATGGCCGGTCCAGTTCCCAACTTAGGCTTCACAATTTTACGTCAGTAGTAAAACACATCTTGGTATCCTCGCACAAGGCTACAACAAGGAAGTTATACTATAGTAAATGGGAAAGGTTCTCTTTTTGGGCACACAGTAAAAATATTGACCTCTTTTCTGCTCCTGTCACTTCTGTTCTTGAGTTCCTATCAGAGCTTTTTCAGCAAGGTTCAGCCGCAGCTACTATTAAGGTGCAGTTAGCTGCAATCTCTAATTATCACATAGGTGACGGAACTTCGAACCTGATGTCACACAGTTTATGTAAAGCATTCTTGAAAAGTACCTGCTTATTAAGACCCCCCCCCCCTTTAAAGAACCTCTTTCGCCATGGGACTTGAATTTTGTGCTAACATGTCTGACCTTGCCCCCTTTTGAGGCCTCAAGAGTTTTCTTAGTTGCTATGACCTCGGCAAGGAGACTTTCGAAATTGCAAGCTTTATCAGTCAAACCTTATTTGATATTCCATAAGGATGGAGTATCTCTCCATACCAACCCATCATTCTTACCTAAGGTGTGTTCTCAGAATAACTTAAAACAATCCATTGAACTGCCAGTGTTCTTTCCTAATCATGGCAACAAGGCAGGATACAAACTAGACCAGCTAGATGTGCATAGATAACTTTGTTTCTATTTAGATAGAACCAAAGATTTCAGGAAGTTTGATCAATTGTTTGTTTCCTTTTCAGAGGTAAAACAAGGCATGCCAGTCTCTGAAGTTTCACTCTCTAACTGGCTTTCAAATTGTATTACCTTTATTTACAGTTCTAATAACAGACAACTACCATTCAGAGTCAAAAGTCATTTTACTAGGGCCATAGCTACGTCATCTGCTTTTCAAGCTAGACTATGGACATTATTTGTGCCGCTGCTACATGGGCAAATCCTCATACATTCATTACTCACTACAAAGTGGATTTGGCCTCCAGGGACAGGGCCTCCTTTGATTCCACTGTTCTGAAAAGTGTGCTCCCATGAGCCACCCAGGGAATATGGTGCTAGGGACGCTGTTCCAACTAGTAAGAATGAAGTGAGATAGGACAGCATAACATGAAGATATGTACTCACCATAACATTCCATGTTTGTTGTTTATCTCGCCATTCATTCTTATGACCCTCCCACCATCCCCCCTGCCTAGGGCTTCTAGAGGACGTGGAAGAATCTCTTCCTTGGGCAGGGAGCTCCTCTGACTTTCTTCTTTATTCATCAGTATCCTTTATTATGGGACTAGTGTACAAATATAATTGGGGTTAGCAGCAAACAAGATCTGGGGAACCATGCACGGCATGATGGGATAGGTGTTCAACCAAGAGCCAAGTGAAAGACTTCTAGCTGTAGTATGAGGCCGAGTCGGAGCCGAGGATTGGCTCCAAACCCAACCAGTAAGAATGAATGTCAAGATGGACAACAAACATGGAAAGTTATAGTGAATACATAGCTTCTTTTTTGTATTTGTTTTTTAGTTCACCAGTTGTAAAAGGAGAAGATTCAATCTTATCTTGTAATTTTCATTCATTTCTCATCAGTTCATTCAGATCCAAACCTTGTATCCGACTTAGCCGCTTCTTCCAGATTGTAGAATACTTGAACTCTTGAGCTCCTCCCTTTACCCACAGTGCCCCAGCAACCTAACATACCCCAGAGCTCATTTGCTGCAATTGCAATCAAACATAGATTGCAAGCTCTCAAGATTTGGGTATAACTTTCTGCTTAATATCTTTTGTCAGTATGTTTTAACTTTCTTTTACTACCCTTTTGTATTATTTGAATTTCCTCCCATTAACCTTTTAATATTTTAGTCTTCTTTTCTCGTACTCCTTGAGTAGCTTTTAATATCATTGCTGGTAGTTCTTTGTCTTTATCTTTTGTACTTTTGATAGCACTTCTGCTTAACATCTTTGGTAATTCATTCCTCTTTTTTTCTTTCTTTCTTCTCCATTTAAAATAACAATCCTTTCTATCCTTTCTATGTTTTACTGTTATTTTTTTCAATATGTCGGAGAAACCGTTTGGCTTCAAGAAATGTGTGGTGTGTGGGCATAAAGTCCCCAGTTCTGATGGGGTCTATATCAGATAATCGAAAGCTTACAAGTCTGAAGCTCACAACTTAGAACTGCAAACCTCGAAAGCTGACAAAATCGAATCTACAAAAAAAAAATACTAAATACCCAAGAAAAAAAAAACGATCTATGCAGGGAGGGGCAAGTCACCCTGCACCCCGCCCCCCACTACTTAAATATACCAACTCCGAGATCGTACTGTAGTGCAGTAAAGGGAAATCTTCCCTTCTCACGCTCTATGGCGATCTCTGTTCTATGGTTCAATGTTTTTGCTCTTCGAGGTTTGAAGTTCGAAGTTTTGAGCTTCAGACTTCTCAGCCTTCGATGTTCTGATATAAACCCATTCTGATGCCCATTGTCTAAATGCAGAAAACACCTGGATGTTGATTGAAATATATGCAAGGGTTTCAACTTCCAAGCATTAGTAGAGAGGAAGCAAATTGATAGTTAGAGTCTGATTCTTTCTAAACATTCCTCTGTGGTTGCTGGGGCTCAAACCCCCCCCCCCCAAGAAACAAGATAAGAAGGGTGATTCTTTTGCCAAGGATTCTCACAAGAGATCACCAGATTGTCCTTCTACTTTAGCGTCGACTTCAGCTGTTTCTTCTAAGACACCAGCTAAACTTTCAAAAAAATCCATTTCAGATCCGAAGCTAAGATCCAAAAGATCTCCTTGGATATATTCTCCAGTTTTGGTCTCGGAGCCTGTCACATCCAGACTTCCTTCACCATTCCTT
This sequence comes from Protopterus annectens, assembly GCF_019279795.1. Lineage (NCBI taxonomy): Eukaryota > Metazoa > Chordata > Ceratodontiformes > Protopteridae > Protopterus > Protopterus annectens. The sequence goes on from NC_056745.1 coordinate 137,476,751, forward strand.
CAACAATCTCCTAGATGACAGTCAAGGCCTTCTTCAACTGGTTCCTCTTGATGGTCCTCCAGGAGCCTGTCTGAAGCAGGTTTGGATAGGATGATGAGAAAGTTCCTCAGGATGAAAATTCAAATGGGAGTCGTCTCGACTCCTACCTCATTGGGTCCGGAGAGCCACCCTACCTATCATATCTCCTTCTCCAGTATGAGTTTCGGTTATGGAGTTGTCAGATCCGAAAAACTTATGGTTGTCTTCCTTAGATCTGAAGACTGTGGCATCTTCAACTACACTGGTTTCTCTGAGTTGTCTGGTGCAGAGTACCTTGGAGCTGGATAACTCTCAGAGCCGAAGCATGGGCACCGGCTCCGAGGTGTTGGAGTCGACTCCGAAATTGTCAGAGCTGTCTTTTCCTCTTGGAGTATCGGCATTAAATAGCTCGGTTCTGACTCCCTCCTTGGGTGGTTTGCCTGTGGGACAATAGGAGCTGACTATCCGTGAACCTTCTCAGTCAGGTCTGTCGGTTTCTACTTTCCCCAGGTGTACTAGAGAGAGTATTCTCTGTGCCTAGAGTTGAGACAATCCTGGCCTGCCCTGATCAGACTTCCCTGTCTCATTCAGTTTTGTGTCCAGAGTCTTGTTCATCTGTTCTCAGTGTTTCTGGAGACATTTGGGTCTGGACCGTCTACTTCCTGGGTAAGTCAACCTGCTGATGAGCTTATAGATTTAATTGCCTGGCAGGCGTGGAAGGAACCAGACACCATTCAGCCTACACGCAGAAGATCAGAAAAGATCCTTGTACCACCAAAGACCACCCACACTGGAGTAAAGGAGTACCTGTTGATGCCATGATTGTTGCAGCATCCACAAGAATGGAACTAGTGGAAAACTGATCCTCTGCCCAACCCCCTAATAGGGAGTCTAGGTTGCTGAGCAGATTTGGGAATAGTGTCTATGCTTCAGTGACCTTTGCTCTTAGGTCACTGAATTATTTGACACATTTTAACAGACTTCAGAGAGATTTGATCAAGGAGATTACCAAATATCTCTCTGGGTCCATATCTTCTGTGGAAGGGAATACTAGCAGTTGACCACCCTTCAGTCTATTTCCAGTTCATCCATGAGGCTGATCTCTCATCCTGCTGAAGGTACCTCATGGATGGCGGGTTCAGGCATTTCCATTAGCAGATATGCCTGGATGAGCTTGTGTGATTTTGCAGAACCCTTCAAATCTTCTTTCGTCAATGCAGCTTTGACGGAACCTCAGTGTTTGGCCCCAAAGTCAAAGACACATTCTATAGGTGCGAACAGGAAAGGAAAACTATGTCTGCTCTTGGTGTGCATTTTTCTACTCCTCAATGGTCTTTTTCTAGAAACCAGTGAGGTGGTAGAAAAATTTGGTTCAAGAAATCCCAGGGTCCCTTTCAGGATACACATGGAGAGAGCTCACCAGGAGCAGAGGGGGATTTCAAATGGAAGATGATAACCCTGCAGCAGAGGTGGTCTGCATAATCAGCGATCTAGAGATTCCTTCTCAGACAGATCCTATCAGTGCTCCTGAATGGAGGCCCAACTGTCCATCTCTGGAGGCAGTCAAGGGTCATCTATCCCTGCTGGCTAGGTATCACAAGAGATTCATGGGTGTGGAGGATAATATTCAGAGCTTATATTATACCATTCTCCCATCCCCCTCCAATAGTTTCAAAGAAAATCCCTGATGTTTCACCCAGTGAGAGGGAAGCAGCTTCTCTGGAGATAAAAAAAAGGTGCTAGAAAAAAAGAGTTATCCAAGAGGTCTCTCAGATCAGAGAGAGTCCGGAACCTATTCAGCAATTTTTTTAGTGCCAAAAAAGACAGAGGACTTGAGAGCAATCTTGGATCTCAGCGAACTAAATAAATCAGTTCTGTGTACAAAGTTTTCGATGGCCACGGTTTAGTTCATTCTGCCATTTCTGCTCAAGGATGAATGGATGTGTTCAGTAGATCTTCAAGATGCGTACTCTCATATAATCATTCATCAAAAGATATCTGAGCTTCTGTCTGGAAGCCAGTCATTACCAGTTCAGATTGCTACCCTTTGGTCTCATCACAGTGTTGACCAAGTGCATTGGAGTCTTAGCAGCTCACCTGAGACTGCTAGGATTCCAAGTGTTTCTATGCCTGAACAACTGGCTCCGGACTGCTCCAACCAGGCATCAACTAATTCAAGCAAGGAACTATTTACTCCAGCTCTGCTCCTCTATGGAATATCTGTCAATTACAACAAATCTCAGCTCACTCCACCTAAGACTTTGGAATTCATCAGTGCTCATTTCCATGCAGTCACCCGAGCATCTTCTCTTCCTCTTTCTCAGATACAAGCTATTCAATTCCATGTTAGAAAGATTGTTCAGAATTTTTCCCTCCCAGGATATCTGATACTCCAAGCCTTGGGATCCATGGCAGCAGCAGTCACTCTTGTACTGCTGGCCAGGTTTCATATGAGAATCTTTTGATGGGCAGTCGTAATTCAGTTGTCTGTTCTCCAACACCCGTTATCCAAGCCAGTCAAAATAACTCAAGCTTGCAAGAATTATCTCTTCTGGTAGATCTACTCCAATCAAATACAAGAAGGACATCCCTTTGTTCTCCCTCAACCCAAGGCCACAGTGACCATGGACGCCTCTCAGCTCAGATGGGAGGGCAATTCATGGGAAGAACAGTGCAAGTCACATGGTCCCCTGAAGAGGCCAAAACACGTATCAGTATCCTGAAGATGGAGATGTCCTCCTAGCATTGCAGGCCTTCCAAGACATTCTCCCAACTGGGACTATTGCGATTTAGATGGACAACATGTCGGTGGTCTCATACATCAGCAGACAAGGGGGAACCAGATCTTACCTTCTCTGTCAAGAATCTATGAGAGTTTGGCAGTGAGCGATATCTTCCAATCACTTTTTGATAACAATGCACATCCCAGAGAAGTTAAAAGTGATTGCAAACAAGTGAAGCAGTTCCATTTTAATGCCTCACGAGTGGTCTCTCAATGTCAGCATGGTGGAAATGATTTTCCATCAATGGGGCATCTGTCCTCAACAACAAGTGCAGCAGGTTCTTTGCCCTGATTCCTCCACTGGGGGAGTCACCGAAGGATGCTCTACTTCATGCTTGGCCCTTTGGTCTCCTTTTTGCTTATCCCCGTTACCCCTCATCCCCAAATTTCTCCAGAAACCAACTTGATCGAAGAGCACAGTTGTCAACATTGCCCCTTACTAGCCTCATCAGATGTGTTTTCCCTTCCTTTGCCTCATATTCTACATCCTCCTAGGATTCTGGATCCAGCTCCAGACCTCCTGTCTCACCCAACAGGTATGATTCATCCGGACATATCAGGCCTCAAGTTGATCGAATGGTTTCTCAAGTTATGTTACTTGTTAGACAGCCCAGGCTCTCCTTTCCCGTCCATCATATTTTATCTTCCCATAAAGCTTCCACTAGAAAAATGTACAAAAGTAAATGGAAAATGTTTGTTTTTTCGGCCCATGATAAGAATTTAGATCTCTTTTCAATACTGATTTCAAAGGTCCTTGACATTTTAGCCACAATTTTAAGTGAGAGAGCTAGCTCTTCATTTGTTGGCAGGCATTTCCAACATTCATATTGGAGTAAATAATAAATGCGAGAGTGTTCGATCTCGCCGTTTGTTCTTACACATGGGTTCGGAGCCGATCCTCGGCTCCGTGTCGGCCGCTTGCAAGCTCTGCATCGAGAAGAAGCTTGAGACCAACCTAACTCCCACAATCCCCCTCTGCCTTTACCTCAGATCTAGTTTGCCGCTGCAGCGTTCGCATCACTTTGATGAGCTCGAGCAACCTTAAGCTAAGATTTATATATTTTTTCTTGTATTTCTAAGAATTTCTTTTTGCTAAAAAGTTATTTGAGAGACTGTGTGTGTGTGTGTTATAGTTTCGAGGAATCCTCGGTTCCATATAAAGTTATTTAAACTTTATTAGAGTTTTCCCTCGGGGCCTAACCCCACCCTTTACTGGATTGACTACCGGATTGACCCTTTTATTGGATTTGACTAATTTACCGGAATTGACATTTCTTACTGGACTTGACTTGTTTCTAACTTAAAATGTCTGAGAAAGCTAAATCTGGGTTTAAACGTTGCCAATGTGGGCAAAAGATGTCAGTGACTGACAATCATAGTTCCTGCGTCTACTGTCTTGGCCCTCTCCATCTGCAAGAAGACTGTTCAATTTGTCATTCTTTCAGTGGAAGGGTCATGACAGATAGGCGCAGGAAACTTATGGATAGGGGTCTTTTAAAACCTACTTTTCAGGAGGCTCTGGATGCTTCAGACCAGGCATCCAAATCCTCGAAGGAATCGAAGACGTCGGAGCCCAGGTCATCGGCTCCGAGCTCTTCAGTTAAGGTTCGATCACCGGTTCCACAGACTTCGGGACCGAGTGTTCAACTGTTGTCAGATTCCGAGCCTCGAGTCTTGGAACCGGTGATGGAGCTCCCTCCCCCGACACTGTTGAGGTCGGCTCCGTCTTCGATTCCTTCGACGCGCTCTTCCAGACCCCTCTCCGACACCGATGTAGACCGCGTGGTGCAGAAGTTAATGGAGAATACGGCCTTATCCAAACTCATCTCGGTCTCCTCTCAGTTGGTGTCGAGACTCGAAGGCCTTCCCTTATCTCCATCTGTTCCTCCTCTGAGACCTGTCCAGTCTTCGGAGCCAGAAGAGGCTGACCTGCTGATTGTGGAGCCCTCGGTGCCAGAACCGTCCTTCTCTCGGTCGGCTCCGTTCACCTCGACTCCGTCAGATCCGGTACCGGAGTCTCGGAGCCGAAAATCCATCCTTGGTTCCAGGACCGAGAGTCGGACCGATGTTTCGGTTCCGACGCTCCCTCTCGGGGCCTCGGCTCGGATCGACTCGGCTCCATCCTCGGGGTCGATGCCTTCGGTGCCTGTCTCGGGGATTCTTCCCATTTCTTCGGAACCGGGAGATACCTCGACTCGGGACCCGGGGGCCTTCGACCTCATGAGGAAGGTGTTGTCTACCCAGACAACCACATCAGCAGAAACAACTTCTCCTCCCCATAAAGGACCGTTATCCTCCTCTGCACCCATGGCTACATCTAAGCGTCGAGCACCTGTGTCTCAGCCCCCCCTGGAGGGTGCCCCCTCTTCCTCGGAGTCTTCTTCGGATGCTCCCCCCGAAGAAGTCCCTAGGAAAAGATTGTGTAAGAGGAGACACTTAGATTCTCCACAAGAATCATTGACATCGGACACTGACTTGGATGAGTCAGAAGGGTCCCCAAAGTCACCCTCAGAGGATGTCTCCTTTTCTGACATCCTGGAGATCCTAAAGCAGAGAGGTGATTGGCAATCCCTTCCCCCTTCTGAGGATGAGTCAGTCTTGCTGAAGGCATTTGGTGCTCGCCCTTCCTCCTCCTGGGTCACTCCGCCCTTCGATGAGTTGATGGAGCTGATTGCGCGAAGGGCGTGGGAGACGCCTGACACGGTGGAGCCAGTCCCTAGAAAGCCTAACAAGTATATTACTGCCCCTCAGGATAAGGCTTATCTAACAAAGGGAGTACCAGTGGACGCTATGGTGGTGGCAGCGGCCACGAAAAAGGAGATGTCGGAGTCTTCCTCATCTGTCCATCCCCCTAACAAAGATTCTTGGACTATGGACAGGTACGGGAAGCGCATTTTTAGTTCAGCGGCTTTTTCTATGCGATCCCTGAACTATTTGACCCACTTCACACGGCTACAGAGGGATCTAATCAAAGAGTTGGGAGATACCCTCCAGGGTACTACAGATGCTGCTGTTTCAGAGAAAGTTACAGCACATCTCAATACCCTTACATCCATTGTAAACTCGTCCATGAGGCTGATCTCATACGCAGCCGAAGGATCGAGTAGGACAGCAGCTTCAGCGATTGCTCTTCGTAGACAATCCTGGATGCGCTTATGTTCGTTTGCGGAAGCCTTCAAGTCTTCCTTTACTAACGCCCCATTTGATGGTGCCACTCTCTTTGGCCCCAAAGTAAAGGAGACCCTTACCCAGTGTGAGCAGGAGGGAAAGACTCTGTCTACTGTCGGAGTCCGTTTTTCCACCCCATCCAGACCGTACCCCAAAGGGCAACGTGGTGGAAAAATGTGGTTTCGAAAACCCCAAGGATCTTTTCCAGGCACACAGGGTGATGCCCCCTCTAGAGGCAGAGGAGGGGGCAGAGGTGGAAGACGCCGCCCTGGCGGCAGAGGGGGTCCGCAAAACCAAGGTGACAGGGATACACCCCCTTGGAAACCTTTCCAGCACTCCTGAGAGGAGGCCCGACTGTCCTGCTCTGGAGGCAGTCGGGGATCGCTTAGCTTTATACCCTCAGGCCTGGCAAAATCTTACATCAGACAACTGGGTAAAAAGCTTTGTTACCAGAGGCTACAGAATACCCTTCCTATTGCCCTCAATTCCAAAGAGAAGTCTCCCAGATGTGCCGCCCCATCTGCGAGACCCTGCAGCTATAGAAATTTCAAAGCTGCTAGAAAAAAGAGTCATCCAACCAGTCCCAGTGGACCAAAGAGGATTCGGAACTTACTCAAGGTTCTTTTTAGTTCCAAAGAAGACAGGGGACTGGAGGCCGATTCTGGACCTAAGCAACCTCAATACCTTCGTCAAGAAAGAAAAGTTCCGAATGGTCACGCTTCAATCGATCCTTCCATTTTTACAGAAGGACGACTGGATGTGCTCAATTGATCTGAAGGACGCATACTACCACATCAAAATGGCCAGGGCGTCCAGGGATCACTTGCGCTTCCGGCTGGGAGCCAGCCACTTTCAGTTTCGAGCCCTGCTCTTTGGTCTGACCTCAGCCCCCAGGGTCTTCACCAAATACATGGCAGTGGTGGCGTCTCACCTGAGACGCCTGGGATTCCAGGTGTTTCCGTATCTGGACGACTGGCTCCTTTCTGCCACCACCCAGCGTCAACTCATTCAGGCCAGGGATTACACACTACAGCTTTGTGTTCATCTCGGAATTTCCGTAAATTTCGAAAAATCTTCACTACAGCCATCACAGCATATCTCATTCATAGGAGCAGAATTGGATACGCATCATTTAATTCTAAGACTTCCTCCAGAAAGGATAGCCTCACTACAAAGCCACATTTCTCTCCTTCTGTCATCCAGAAAGTCCCCAGCAAAACTGGTTCTGAAGGTTTTGGGTCTCATGGCAGCTTCTCTCATTGCGATACCATTGGGAAGACTGCACATGAGAGTTCTACAATGGCTACTGTTTGCACAATGGTCGTTCCAACAGCTACCTCTGACACACGAAATTCTGATCACAAATACATGCAAATCTCACCTAGCCTGGTGGCTTCGGACTTGCAACCTTTCCAGCGGAAGACCATTTGTGCTACCCACGCCGACAGCTACTGTGACCACGGATGCTTCCCTGATAGGGTGGGGGGGCATCTTTCAGGGACAGACAGTCCAAGGCGAATGGACCAATTTAGAGTACAATCTGCACATCAATGTTCTAGAGTTGAGGGCAGTGTTTCTAGCATTGCAACACTTTGCTCCCCTTCTTCCTCTAGGGACTATTGCAGTTCAGACGGACAACATGTCCGTAGTCTGGTACATAAACAAACAAGGGGGAACCAAGTCCTATCAGCTATGCAGAGAGGCCATGAGAATCTGGCAATGGGCGGAGTCCACGGGTCGCTTTCTGATAGCAACGCACATCCCGGGGTCATCCAACGTCATAGCCGACAGGCTGAGCAGAGCAATCCTGTTGCCTCACGAGTGGTCCCTAAAACAGTCAGTTGCGAAGAAGATTTTTCGCAAGTGGGGCCAGCCTTCCTGCGATCTTTTTGCGTCTCCAATGAACGCCAAATGCAGGAGCTACTTTGCCCTATTACCCCCTCCAGGGGAAGTCCCCAGGGACGCGCTGGTTCACGATTGGCCCCCAGGTCTCCTGTACGCTTTTCCTCCCTTTCCCCTGATTGCAAAGTTTCTGCAGAAAGCCAACAACCTGCAAAGGACGATTATCCTCATTGCTCCATTCTGGCCTCGTCAAATTTGGTTTCCCTTTCTTCTGGCACACCGTATTCGGGGACCCTGGATCCTGGACCCAGAGCCAAATCTACTGACCCACTCGTCAGGGGCTCCCCACCCCTCGCTCTTGTCACTCCATCTAGCAGCTTGGTTGCTCCGCTTCCCTACTTAGCCAGGTCTGATCTTCTGTCACCTGCAGTTCAGAATATACTAGTGGCGTCTCATAAAGCTTCCACTACAAAGACCTACACTAGTAAATGGAAGCGCTTTGTTTTCTGGGCACATACACAGCATTTGGATCCTGTTATAGCTCCCTTAAACAAGATTTTGGAGTTTTTAACAGAGTTGTTCCACCAAGGAGCTTCTCCTGCCACTTTAAGAGTACAATTGGCTGCCATTTCCAACTTTCATGTGGAAGAATGTGGGGCACCTATTATGGCTCACAGACTTTGTAAGGCCTTTTTAAAAGGATCTTTCCATATTAGACCACCAGTTAGAACTCCTACATCTCCGTGGAATCTGAACCTTTTGTTGTCTAAATTGATGTTGCCTCTGTTTGAACCGGCTTCCTCTTGTCCATTGAAGTATTTGTCGTGGAAGACCCTCTTTTTGGTGGCTATTACATCGGCTAGGCGGGTGTCAGAGCTTCAGGCTCTTTCTGTTAAACACCCTTATCTGATCTTTCACTCTGACAGGGTATCTCTTCGCACTAATCCATCCTTCCTCCCCAAAGTCTGCTCTATTAATAACATTAATCAATCCATTGAACTCCCTACCTTTTTCAAAAATCACTCCAATAAGTTGGAGTATATGTTACACAAGTTAGATGTTCATAGACAACTTAGATTTTACTTGGATAGAACAAAGGATCACAGGAAATCAGATCAACTTTTTATAGCCTTTGCGGACAGCAGGAAAGGTGTAGCAGTTACTAAACGAACCCTTTCCAAATGGCTAACTGATTGCATTATGTTTGTTTATGCTACTTCAGAACAAACTTTACCTGCCAAACCCAAGGGGCACTCTACAAGATCAGTATCTAGATCCCTGGCTCATGCAGCTCGCTTACCATTAGACACTATTTGTGCAGCTGCCACTTGGTCTAAACCACATACATTCATTTCTCATTACAAGGTGGACAGGGTTTCTAGGGACAGGGCATCCTTTGGTTCCACTGTGCTCAAGAACGTTCTCCCATGAGTTCCTCAGGAACATGGAGCTAGGGCGCTACCCATGTGTAAGAACAAGCGAGATCGAACACTCTCACATTTAGAAGTTATGTCCTTACCATAACGCTCCATGTGGAGTGTTCATCTCGCTTTGTTCTTACATTCCCACCCTCCCACCCTCAGGAAGAACGTACAGTTTGGTGCCTGGTCTGGGTTATTCTGCTTCTGCATTCGCAGTTGTTGTGTATATATGTATGTACATATGTATATATAGCTATAAGTGTTCTTGCAGTTATGTAGTTTTTGCATGAGTGTGTTCTCTCTCTGACTGCTGGTTTGCTTGCAAACTAGATCTGAGGTAAAGGCAGAGGGGGATTGTGGGAGTTAGGTTGGTCTCGAGCTTCTTCTCGATGCAGAGCTTGCAAGCGGCCGACACGGAGCCGAGGATCGGCTCCGAACCCATGTGTAAGAACAAAGGCGAGATGAACACTCCACATGGAACGTTATGGTAAGGACATAACTTCTAATTAGCCTCCTCAAATTGTATCTGTAAAGCCTTTGTCATAGGAACCTACTTGCTTAAACCTCCTGCTTGGGATTTAAGTATTGTTCTTCAGGCCTTGACTCAAGCCACCGTTGAACCCTCAGCTAAGTCAGATCTAAAGTTTTTGACCTGGAAAACTGCTTTCTTATTTGCCATCACTTCTGCCAGAAGAGTGTCTGAACTTCATGCATTGTCTTCTAAACCTCCTTGTTTAATTTTCCCAAGGATATAGTCTTCTTACGAACCAGTCCTTCCTTTTTGACAAAGACAGTGCCAGAATCTTCTATTAATGAGGTGATCAGTCTTCCAGTTTTCTTTACTAACTTTTCAAACAAAGGAGACTATAAGTTACATCTGTTGGATGTCCACAGACAGTTACATTTCTCCCTTCACAGAACCAAAAATTTAAGAAAATCTGAGCAATTGTTTGTTTCCTTTTGTGATTCAGAACTAGGGAAAGTAGTATCTAAAATGACTTTGGCCAAATGGTTAACATTGTATTACCTTTGTTTATGGGACAGAGGGTTTGCCTTTACCAAAACTTCCAAGACCCCATTCTGTGTGGTCTATGGCGACTTTATCCGCCTTTTTGCGTAGAACTTCCTTAGATGATATTTTGTGCAGCTGCAACTTGAGCTAATCTTCATACCTTTATTGCTCATTACAAACTGGATCTGGTCTCTAGGGGAGGAGGCTTGGTAGTGCTCCGGAATATCCTTCCTGGATTTCGGTCACTGGGGACTCTATTTCAGCTGTTGAGGAATGAATGAAAATGACATCAGATAAAAAAAGTTATATACTTACCATAACCTTCCATCTGTGTTGTCCATTTTCATTCTTCCTCAACTCTCCACCCACCCCTCCTTCTTCTACTTCTGGAGAGATCAAAGAGGTTTGTAAGAACCTTTATTCCTTGTCTAAGCTCCAGCTTCCATTTCTTACTAACTCTCCACTGCTGTCTGTACCATATGGGCATCTAACTAGATATGAGTTATGTTAGGTTGGTGGGTAATTATGAGTAAAGGGAGGAACTCCAGAGTTCAGGTGTTTTATGATCTGTAAAAAGTGGGCCAAGTGGGATCCAAGGATCGGATCCAAACCTAAATGTTGAGGAAGAATGACAATGGGCAACACCGATGGAACATTATGGTGAGTACATAACTATCTTTTCCCTTTTGCAACTAGTATAGTGTTTGACTAGTCTTTTTTTCTGTGTAAAGTAGTTTTGATGTGCAGAAATCAATGCTTCTGCATACTGATTTTTCATTATATGCTCACATATACATAGATATGTTTATACATATATGGGTGTATATATATATATATATATATATATTTTTTTTTTTTTTTTTCCCCACATGTACGCACACACACACACACATATATATATATATATGTATGTATATATACATGTGTGTGTGTGTGTGTGTGTGTGTCTCTCTTCTGCATTTTGGTGTGATGCTGTGTTGCAGTATGTGATCATTACATATCTATAATTATATCCCCAGCCTAACTATAGACACAAAAATGCTTATGTTTATTGGAAAGAGGACTGCCCATTGAGGAATAGTATCTAGGCTTAGCTCTAATATCAAGCAATAAGTTTTATCTGCTATTAGCATTGTTACCCTTGTTACTGAGTCATTATTCTTTATTGAGCTGAACTTTTTATTTCTACTACGGTTTTGATTTTCTGCTAGTGTAGAAACATAAAACAATAACAAAGAATTCACCCCTGCACAAATTCTTGCTTAATTCATCAAAGCATTAGTCTAAGAGAATCTGAAGGCTTCTTGACGTGACTGCTGCAAGTGATACATGAACAAACACTGTGCTGCAAACCTAGCACTTTAAAATTCTGTTTAGGGAAACATCCTCATTTGGATACTTCAGAAAATGGGTCCCTTATGAAAGATTCCTAATGGTTTGGTGTCAACACCAGAGACAGCAGTGGAAATAACTGCAAATCCAGCTCAAGCTGAATACAGCTCTTTGGTTTAGCAATATTATGATTCTTTGCTATGAGACCTGTTGACAGAATCCAATAAATGTGACTACAAATTGCAGGCATAATTTTCAGCATAGCACTGTCATCAGCATCTTGTGTTCTGTCGCACCACAAACAAGTCATTCAAATGATGCAGTAGTTTTTAGAACTAATGTACTAATGCACAGATGAGATGTGGAATTTTTTTAAACTTTCACTTTTGTATTCTTTTCCTGCTGAAGTGGATTATGAAAATAATAAAAGTAAATTCTCATTTATCAGTTTCAGAATAATTCAGATTAGATATCCTACTTATAGCAGACTCAAACCATTCATGATGAGGTCTCAGGATTTGTATAAGCCCAAAAGCCTTAGAAAAAGAACACATAATGGTTGAAATTAAACCCATTGATATAGCTGCTAAATTATTGTGCTGTACCTTGTTCTTTGGTGTAGTGCCTGCACTCTTGGCTTGTCTCCAAGAAACCCATTTATTTGGCATACAAGACTTTAGTTGAACTTTCTCCTATATCATGCAGATACAGTGACATATCAAAACTATGGGAACATATATTTGTGCTAAATGCTGTTTGTCTGATTGACAACAGCGCAACAGATTTATCATTGAAAGGCACTTTCAGTGAACATATGGTATTGCCCTTTGTCAACTGTTGTGTGACTGTCGAGTTAGTATATACGTTGGGGGAGTGCAGGGGAGCTTACCCTCCTACAAAAAAGCTTATAAAGTTGTGTTTGCTGGAGTGGCTTTCAGCACTTTTTTCTCTGTTTTGTCTGGGAAAAAACCTTTGACAAACAATCATGTATCCAAACTCGTGCATCTTACTTATGAGTGTTTAGAACAATTGTGCGTGATATTAGATGCAATTATGTATTATATGCACAATATTTATCCCTCATTCTATACAGATAGATATGTCCGCAGTATATACATATACAATAAAGAGTTGTGATAAGACACACATCTAAGCTAATTTCTAAGTGAAGAAACTTTATAATCACTATGCCAAGATTATCAACTATGAATCACTGCAATTTCTTTGTCTTCGAGCAGTAGTTACTACTACTGCTGTGCCCACAAAATGAAGAACTGTGTCCAGTTTACAGTAAACAGAAAATACCATATTCTTCAGGTAACTATAAAATAAAAGCTGAATCTTGTGATCTACATGAAATATTTGTCATAGTCCACAACCATAAAGGAACTAATAAGTAATATTAAGTATGCAATATTAAGAACTGAATAATGAAATAAGCTAAAAAACAAACAAATGCAAACAGCAATCACTACAGTCCTGCCAGAGAAAAGCATACAGCACAAAGCAAACTAAGTGCAAATTCCCTGCATTAAAATAAGCAAATACAGCAATAAGCACTACAGTAACATTTACACAGTAAAATATGGGAAAAATTAAAAAAAAAATCTCAGCTAAACTGTACAAAATGATTTTAACACCTGAAAAGAAGCCCATCTCAAATCAGGAAACCACTGAACCAAATTAATAAAATTGCAGTTAAAGACCTATACAAATAAAACTAGGAATAAAAACTATCAGCCACAAACAGAAGCTGTTCAGCCGTGCTGTGATTCACACACAGAAACCCAGAAATGCAGAACATGTGAAACAAATACCAACAGTAGCATTAAATACACATTTCAGTATGACATTTAAAGAGGAGTATAGATATTCATACCTTCCCCCTGTCAATACATCTAACGCCAAAGTAGAATTTATTATCAGGGAAAAAAAAACAAGAAAATTCCTTAAAATAAAAAAAAAATCTGTAATTCCCCACAGCTTTCTTTTTGACACAGCAATACTGCCACTACTCTGAATAGTCCAGGACTTTCAGTTACCTGATGCTCCTATATTAATCCAAATGTGCAATCAAATGTAGTTATCTCTGAGAAATACAGTGTAAATAACAACAGCATGTCCATGTCACAAAAAGTACATCTTGATTGCAGACCCCTTTCACAGTGAAAGACCACATCCTAAGCACCTGTCTGGTCCCCAAAGCATTAGAATATTACCACTTTCTGCTCAAGATCCTGAATGCTAAACTATACCCTCAAATGAACTCACCATGTATCTTAAGCCATAAACCGAGAAGACCTCAGAGCACTTTACA